>NW_012117177.1:2111455-2112944 GCF_000951035.1 Colobus angolensis palliatus
GTGTTGTGTGTCTCAGTTCCCCTGGTTAGGAAAAGGGATTCCCTTCCCCCTTGCGCTTCCCAGGTGAGGTGATGCCTCGCCCTGCTTCAGCTCTCGCTGGTCGGGCTGCAACAGCTGACCAGCACCGATTGTCCGGCACTCACTAGTGAGATGTCCCCAGTACCTCAGTTGAAAGTGCAGAAATAACCCGTCTTCTGTGTCCTTCGTGCTGGGAGTTGGAGACTGGAGCTGTTCCTATTCGGCCATCTTACTCCGCCCCGAACTTTCTTATTTTGGGGTTTATTTTGGCTCTGGTCTCACTGGACCTTTAATCTTGGTTTTGTTCGCTACTTCATCTTCTTTTCCTGGATCTCTGAACATTGGAGTGCTGCAGGGCTCAGTTGTTGGATCCATTCTCATTTCTTTTTTTTTTTTAACATTGATTTTTATTTATTTTAATTTATTTCATTTTTTATTATACTTTAAGTTCTAGGGTACATGTGCACAATGTGCAGGTCTGTTACATATGTATACATGTGCCATGTTGGTTTGCTGCACCCATTAACTCGTCATTTACATTAGGTATATCTCCTAATGTTATCCCTCCCCTCTCCCCCGACCCCATGACAGGCTCCAGTGTGTGATGTTCCCCTTCCTGTGTCCAAGTTCTCATTGTTCAGTTCCCACCTATGAGTGAGAACATGCGGTGTTTGGTTTTCTGTCCTTACGGTAGTTTGCTCAGAATGATGGTTTCCAGCTTCATCCATGTCCCTACAAAGGACATGAACTCATCCTGTTTAATGGCTGCATTGTATTCCATGGCATATATGTGCCACGTATTCTTAATACAGTGTCTCATGGATGGACATTTGGGTTGGTTCCAAGTCTTTGCTATTGTGAATAGTGCCGCAATAAACATACGTGTGCACGTGTCTTTATAGCAGCATGATTTATAATCCTTTGGGTATATACCAGTAATGGGATGGCTGGGTTAAATGGTATTTCTAGTTCTAGATCCATGAGGAATCGCCACACTGTCTTCCACAATGGTTGAACTAGTTTGCAATCCCACCAACAGTGTAAAAGTGTTCCTGTTTCTCCACATCCTCTCCAGCCCCTGTTGTTCCCGGACTTTTTAATGATTGCCATTCTAATTGGCGTGAGAAGGTATCTCATTGTGGTTTTGATTTGCATTTCTCTAATGGTCAGTGATGATGAGCATTTCTTCATGTGTCCGTTGGCTGCATAAATGTCTTCTTTTGAGAAGTGTCTGTTCATATCCTTTGCCCACTTTTTGATGGGGTTGTTTGTTTTTTTCTTGTAAATTTGACTGAGTTCTGTATAGGTTCTAGATATTAGCCCTTTGTCAGATGAGTAGATTGCAAAAATGTTCTCCCATTCTGTAGGTTGCCTGTTCCCTCTGATGGTAGTTTCTTTTGCTGTGCAGAAGCTCTTTAGTTTAATTAGGTCCCATTTGTCAATTTTGGCTTCTGTTGCCATTGCTTTTGAT
>NW_012117177.1:2113564-2121662 GCF_000951035.1 Colobus angolensis palliatus
GTCTGTTCATATCCTTTGCCCACTTTTTGATGGGGTTGTTTGTTTTTTTCTTGTAAATTTGTTTAAATTCTTTGTAGATTCTGGATATTAGCCCTTTGTCAGATGAGTAGATTATAAAAATGTTCTCCCATTCTGCAGGTTGCCTGTTTACTCTGATGGTGGTTTCTTTTGCTGTGCAGAAGCTCCTTAGTTTGATTAGATCCCATTTGTTTATTTTGTCTTCTGTTGCCGTTGCTTTTGGTGTTTTAGTCATGAAGTCCTTGCCCATACCTTTGTCCTGAATGGTATTGCCTAGGTTTTCTTCTAGGGTTTTTATGGTTTTTCGTTCTAACATTTAAGTCTTTAATCCATCTTGAATTATTTTTTGTGTAAGGTGTAAGGAAGGGATCCAGTTTCAGCTTTCTACATATGACTAGCCAATTTTCCCAGCACCATTTATTAAATAGGGAATCCTTTCCCCATTTCTTGTTTTTGTCAGGTTTGCCAAAGATCAGATGGTTGTAGATGTGTGGTATTATTTCTGAGGGCTCTGTTCTGTTCCATTGGTCTATATCTCTGTTTTGGTACCAGTAGCATGCTCTTTTGGTTACTGTAGCCTTGTAATATAGTTTGAAGTCAGGTAGCGTGATGCCTCCAGTTTTGTTCTTTTGGCTTAGGATTGTCTTGGCAATGCAGGCTCTTTTTTGGCTCCATATGAACTTTAAAGTAGTTATTTTCCAATTCTGTGAAGAAAGTCATCAGTAGTTTGCTGAGGATGGCATTGAATCTATAAATTACCTTGGGCAGTATGGCCACTTTCATGATATTGATTCTTCTTATCCGTGAGCATGGAATGTTCTTCCATTTGTTTGTATCCTCTTTTATTTCCTTCATCAGTGGTTTGTAGTTCTCCTTGATGAGGTCCTTCACACTCCTTGCAAGTTGAATTCCTAGGTATTTTATTCTGTTTGAAGCAATTGTGAATGGAAGTTCACTCATGATTTGGTTGTCTGTTATTGGTGTATAGGAATGCTTGTGATTTTTGCACATTGATTTTGTATCCTGAGGCTTTGCTGAAGTTGCTTATCAGCTTCAGGAGATTTTGGGCTGAGACAATGGGCTTTTCTAAATATACAATCATGTCATCTGCAAGCAGGAACAATTTGACTTCCTCTTTTCCTAATTGAATATGCTTCTTTCTCTTGCCTGATTGCCCTGGCCAGAACTTCCAACACTATGTTGAATAAGAGTGGTGAGAGAGGGCATCCCTGTCTTGTGCCAGTTTTCAAAGGGAATGCTTCCAATTTTTGCCCATTCAGTATGATATTTGCTGTGGGTTTGTCATAAGTAGCTCTTATTATTTTGAGATACATTCCATCAATACCTAGTTTATTCAGGGTTTTTAGCATGAAGGGGTGTTGAATTTTATCAAAGGCCTTTTCTGTATCTATTGAGACAATCATGTGGTTTTCGTCATTGGTTCTGTTTATGTGATGGATTACATTTATTGATTTGCATATGTTGAACCAGTCTTGCATCCCAGGGATGAAGCCAGCTTGATTGTGGTGGATCGGTTTGCCAGTATTTTATTGAGGATTTTCGCATCAATGTTCATCAGGGATATTGGTCTAAAATTCTCTTTTTTTGTTGTGTCTCTGCTAGTCTTTGGTATTGGGATGATGCTGGCCTCATATCATTCTCATTTCTATCTACAGATTCCCTTGGTGATCTTGTCCAGTTTCATGGTTTTAAGCATGTTTATGTTGATGACTCCATAATTTGTGTCTCTAGACCAGTCATCTCTCCAGAGCTCCAGACTTATATAACCAACTTGACTACTCATTGTTTCCATTTGGATGTCTAATAGATATCTCATAGTTAACATTTCCCATTTGGATGTCTAATAGATATCTCATAGTTAACATTTCCCAAACTAAACTGATCTTGCTTCCAAATCCTGATTTATCCCAAATTTCCTTCTCAGTTAATGACTAATCTATCTTTTCTGTTTCTCCAGTTAAAACCTTTGAGTCACCTTGATTAATCTTCCTTCATATTTCAGGCATGCTAACCCTTTTACATTGCTTCCCCTACCTGGAATGTTCATCCACTGATATGCGTATGATTGCCCCCACCTCCTCCTTCTAGTCTTTGTTCAAAAGTCACCTTCCTTCTTAGTGACAGCCACATCAACCACACCACTTAAAATTGCAACTACTCAGAACCAGTGATCCCCTGCCTACTCTTTTGTTTCTGTAAAACCATCATCTGACGTACTATACAATTTACTTACTTATCATGTTCATTTTAAACTCTTTCCCCATTGGAATGCAAGTTTCAAGAGGGTAGAGATTTCTGACTAGTTTGTTCACTTTATGTATTCACTGTGCTGGAAATTATGACTGGCACATAGCAAAGGATTAGCACTCAATAAATATTATTTGTTCAATAAACAAATAATACTATGTCAGAAAATAGTTTATATTATTTTTAGTGACCCTAAAAGTGGCTCCTCATGTGTGGAAGTAGCTGATGTGGATTTACCAAAACAAACAAACAAAACACATCCTTTTATAGGATACATGCTGTGTGTTTTCTGACCAAACTAATGTACAATTTATGACAATCACCAAGCAGCTGTTCTTTAACAATATGCCCTCTATCCACAAGCATTTCCAACTCTAAATACCAAAGAGTACCCTTTATCACTTTCTAAAAACATTTCAAATATTTATATTTGAAATATATCTCTAATAGAGATATATATTTCTATTATCTCTAATAGAAAAGCAGGAACGCCTTTCATTTCTGGATTTTTCTCTTCTTTCTTTTCTAAACATCTTCTCTAGAGTAAAATCAAGGACATTTTGTATGAAAATTTGGATTATAATAACATTTAATTATCACCCATATTTCACATTGAGTGTGTTTTAAAAAATTTCTTACGACTCTGTTCTCTTCTCAGGATTAACTTGTCTCTGAAAATAGATCGTTTACAGCCTAGCAAAGAAAGCAAAATAATATATGTGCACAATTAGCACAAATTGATCTTGCTATGAGAACTTTAATTTCAGAATTTGAGATTCAAATGACTCTTCTATTTAAATTGTCAACCTCAGAGTCTCATTAGTCTAAATTTTACATTTAATTTATGAAGACAATGCTGCCTCCTTAGAACTGGCACATATACTCTAAGTTATATGATGTCTAGTGGGAAATACTGCTTTAGGATTCCTTTGCCTAGGCCTTATTTTCAGCTATTTCATTAACTTATTATATGATCTTAGACTAATTATTTAATTTCTGTGCCTTGGGATTTTTTATTCCAATAATTCAGAGAAATATTCCTCTTCTGTGTATATCTTAGAGGAGACATTAATGTGTCCTGGATGGAGCATAGGTTTCTGAGTCATAAAGACCTGGGTTGAAATTCTACCTCAGCTACTAACTAACTCTGTGGCTTTAGGGAAGTGAATGTCACTGATCCTTATTTCTGTTAACTGTAAAATGGTGATAAGACCTATTTTAAAAGGTTGTAAGGAATAGATAAATAATTTGAAAAGTAATTGGCATATGTCCAGTACAAATCTTGGTTCTCTGCCTGCTCTTTCTCTTCCACCTGCCTCTATCCTGGCTGTAAAAGGTGGTTGGAGCATCACATTTTACATATGCATAAAGTGCCTGTCATTTAGTGGGTACTTAATAAATGCTAGTTCAGTTGGCTGTCATATAAGGTAATTGAGGTTACTAAATAAGGAAGGGTGAATAGTATAATGGTGGGAAAGAAAATGAGGCAAATGACAAAAAAAGTTTAAAGAAAAACGTAAGAAACGTAAGAACTTAGTAAATATAATAATCATTACTATTTAACATAATAATGTACTGTTGGTTTGAGAGTGTTCACCTTCCCAAATGCCTAAAATATTTAATAAAGTCTCTATACCATGGATAAGACTCTTATCCTACTGAGTCCTACATTTTTACAAAGGTTTCATAAGATAGATAATATATACTCATAACTAAGAAAATGTTTAAATGATCCAATCCAGTACCTTGCCCAACAGGTTTAGCAATCACCGCATTATCTGCTGCTAATTAGAATCAAGTGTATGGTATACAGGGCTCACTGACTTCTTTGGAAATAAGAATCTTAGGGCAATGTGTGTCTTTATAAATGGGTACCAGTTAATGTTAATAACTTAATATATGCCTTCTTTTACATGCACCCAAAGTAAAATGTATAGTGTATATGAATAATACATATAAATGTTTGTTAATGCTCAACAAGACAAAATTTTACAATAGGTCAATGAACAGGTTTATTAATTATGTCCTATTGTAATAAGTATATATTATTAACACATCCTTCTTTGATGTGATTCACTATTAGTCATGGGTGAGTGTTAATGTGCTCCAAACTATATAGACCTTTTTTGAACTTCATGCAACTCACTTTCTTTTTTTTTGTTGTTGCCTTAGGTTGGAATAAGATGGATACATGATTTTTTTTTTCTTTTTCAAGATTATGAAAGTAGTCACATTTTTAAAGAAAAAATCATAAATATGGCTTCATAAGGTGGATGCTGATTTAATATTTTTAACTAAATTTAAAATTACAATAAACAATTATATAACATTTGCTACAGTTCCAGATCTAAGATTCAGAAAATCTGTATTTGTGAAAATAAATTGATATGACATGTGATAAAGCCCCATTACCAAAAGGGAAATGAATAGGCAAGAAAATAGCTAAACCTAATAGTCAGGAAATGTAAGACTTAAAATTTTGAGATTCTATTTTTTTCTTTTATAAGTTGAATGCACGACTCACTTAAAGTAAATGTAGAATCATTCGTATTCAACGTTCTGAGCTGAAGTTACCAAAAAAGTGAAAGTAACAAATATTTAGCTTCTGTTGTAAAATTGTAAATAAAACCCATTTCATGAAAGTGTCTTTAATATTTTGATGTTCAGCTTAACAGTTCAATTCAACAAACATTTACTCTGGGCAATCTACCATGGTGTTTAAGAGCATGGGCTTTGCCATGGAATAGACATGAGTTTGGTTTCCCATACCACAATTTACTGTCTGAGTTTGAGTGAATTACTCAACAACTAATTGTCCTAATTTCTCCAACTGCATAGTTGGGCTCTCAGAGCCTACTTTGCAAGGATGTAGTAAGGATTCAATAGGAAAGTGAAAGTGCCTGGCTATTGTAAGCACTCAGTAAATGTTAACTGCTAATATAAACTATGTACCAGACTCTATGTGCTGGTTATACAAAGAGAAAAAAAGATGTTATCTGGCATTGATCTTTGAGTAAGCTACAGAAAGACTATGTATTGAGACAGGACTGTAACGCAAGCTGCCTTGACAAATAACACGTTCCAATCAGCCACATTACTGAGTTGTCTGTTGTCTTTATTGCACACATAAAAAATATATAATATCAAAGTAATGCTAAATGAACTCTGCATGTGTAAATGTTGAAGAATGTATGAGTTTTCCAGCCCGATGCAAAATTATTGGTGAGGCATAAATTGGCTGTGGTTTTTCAGCACAAAATACCCTTATACAATGTATTTTGAGGAAATTCATTAAACCGTTAACATTTTTAGAATGAGATCAACATTTTTTAAAAAGTAAATTTTGCTTTACTCTAAAGTGACTCACTTTAAAATAAAGTTGGCATTTTGGAAAATAGGCACAATTTTTTGTTGCTCATAAGCTTTGCATGAAATACTTGCACGAGGCAAAAAGAGCATGCCTCAAGCATCTATAGGTTTATTGGGCAGTCTTGCATATTTCTTGATAGATAAAAGAGAGAGCCCTCCAGAATGCAGTCAAATGTATAATGAATCACAAGAACACAACATGATTTATTTTAATGTAAACAGTGAATTTACTTTAACAAAAGAAACATTAACACACAAAATAATGTTGTTATCTTATTGAGATTTATGTATTATTTCCCAGAAGAGAAGAACTTTTGGGGTACACCCTAGGCCTTAATCAATTAAAGGATATTACCTATATACTAGATTATATGGTAGATGGGCAAAAGATAGGTGTTATTCATATCATCTGATCCCCTTATGCATTCATCAGATGATATGAATAACAAAACTACTATTAGAAAGAAAGATGCTAAGTCCTTCTTATGCATAACTTATAAAATTTACTTTTCCAATTAATTTAGCATTTTATTCAGGAAGAACTGTCAACTAGCAATATATGCTTACCAAATTCTGCTCAGAACTCATAATGGTGTCTCCCAAGGCTTAGCAGTGTTCTTCTGAATCAGAAAATTCGTTTATGTCTAGTGTCATGTTTAAGTGTGGACTACATTTTGATCTGTTCTTTGCCAATTTGTCATTCTTGGATAGTGTATTAGGTGTGATTATCAATAATGCCTTTGTTCTTCTTAGGTGGCTTGTAAAGGAATTCTGAAGGCAGTTGCAAAAGAAATTTTTTTTTTTTTTTTTTAGTCTTCAGCAACTCCAACATTGCAGGAACGTGTGCTTACCTCCCATGGCTACCACGTTGAAAGGTTACTTTCATCATTTACTTTGTTCATGGCAGAAAGGTTACAGAAATGAGGAAGTCTTAGCTCTCTCCTCAAGGATGTTGTAGTCTATTTGAGAAGATTAACAAGTCAACAAGTACATACTTACAGTGTGGTGAGTGCTCTTATAGAAGAAAACACAGATGCTGTGGAAAATCAGAGGAAAATAACATAACTAAGTTAGGGAATCCTTTATAAATTGGCATAAGCATATATTTGGATAGATAAGTTCTGAGATATGCATGCCACATATCCTACAGTGTCTACGTTTACAAGTCATATTTTGGCATCCTCTTGAGTGGATAAACCCTTAACTAAACATTCCAGATATTAAAACAATATGAAATTGTTTTGTTTATTCCAAGGAATTCATGCACTCAGGCTCAGAAAGAAGGTTGAGCAACTTTATTTGGCTTCTTTCTTATTCCCTGAAGCCAAGCTAACTGGCTTAGTATACAATGAATAATGAATCAAGAAAATAGTGGTAAGTTTCTAGATGGAACAAAGGTATTCATTATTATGAGTATAAATATTTTTTCTCTTATCAACTATTATCAGCATGTTCTAATATGTTCCTGATTTTTCTGGTGACATGAATCATAAATTTAGTCACTCTAATCAACAAGCCTGGCAACTTGGACACTGGCATATCTAATATATATTTTTGTGGCAAAACTCAAAATCCCACTTTCTTTTTCTTATCCATTTTTCTTTTTTACACTTTATTTGGGATGACTATTCTTCTTGGACAGTGAATTGAAGGGTAGTGAGGAGGTTAGAAGTTAGACTGTGTTCCAGACTCACAAAATTAGGCTATAGAAATCAAAAGTGTCCAGGGACAGTTATGCTGAAGACAGATTGAAGGGATATTCTTTCTTTCTGCCCTGGGCCAATAGGTCCAATGGAATTAATTCAGCTGTCCAGCTGTTTTTAAAAATGTCATGTAAGTAAAATGGATGCAAAGAAAAACTGTGTTATCTTGAAAGCACTCCATAGATAAAGCATGCATTTTACAGAGCAGACATTGACTCTAGAGAAAAGGAAAATCACTGTGATTTTTAATCATTAATTGTAATAACTCTCCAAATAATAAATAAGCAACATGGGGAAGTAATTTTTCCCTTCTTGCCATCATTACCTAAAAAACCATAGATGTTTTGAATTATGTGATCAATTCATTACATATTTCTTGAAGGTCTGTTCTGTGCTACGTGCTAGAAATATAGTGACACACAAGACAGACATAGTTTCTCTCCCCATGGAGCTTCAAGTCTAATAGGCAAGACAAATATTGCACTAGTAGTTCCAGATTTCCCTCTTTTCTTCTTCTCTTTTCTTTTCTTTTCGGAGACAGGGTCTAGCTCTGTAGCCCAGGCTGGAGTGCAGTGGTGCAGTCATAGCTTACGCAATCTTGAAGGGCTCAAACGATCCTCCTGCTTCAGTCTCACAAGTAGCTAGGACTACAGGCACTGACCACCACAACTGAGTAATTACAGGTTTAGTGACCGCTAGGGTATGAAAGTGTAAGATGGATGGCCTAATTTTTTTTTTTT
>NW_012117177.1:2122418-2126295 GCF_000951035.1 Colobus angolensis palliatus
TGTCTGTTGGCTGTGTGAATGTCTTCTAAGAACTCAAACAAATATACAAGAAAAAAACAAACAACCCCATCAAAAAGTGGGCAAAGGATATGAACAGACATTTCTCAAAAGGATGGCCTAATTTAACCTTGGAGCAAGTAGATGTGGCCATGTTGCAGGGCAGGCAAGCTCCTAAATTGGGGCCTAGCCTGAGAAGGTTTTTGCCTTCACTTAGGAAAGAATTCAAAAAGGAGCCTGTGGTGGAAGAAAACAGTTTTATTGAGGCAGCAGTGTTACAGCTCAGTGACTGCTCCTGCAGAGTGTGGCTACCCCATAGGCAGTATGTTGAGTATAGCAGCTCAGGGGCAGTACTGCAGTCATACTTACAGCCAGTTTTAATTATATGCAACTTAAGGGGCAGCGGGTTACTCAGAAATTCCTAGAAAAAGGATAGTAACTTCTGGGTGTTGCCATGGTAATGGTAAGCTGTCATGATATTGGTAGGTGTCTCTTGTGGAGAGGTGCTTTCTGTGCCTCTTTCCTGTTTTAGCCAATCTTCAATCTGGTCTGGAGTCCTGCCTCTTAGCCAGAGATTCACTTACATTGTGGCTTAGAGATGGGAAAGGCAGAGGAGAGAATAACCAGCCTCTATTCTTAGTAATTGTTAGTATAGCTGAAATATTCCTCAAGGTCACTGGGACACTTTCTTCAGGGGATATAAGGGAAGAACAGTCTCTAGCTATTTAACATGCTTTATGTATAGATAGTCCTTTCTAAGCTGGAGAATCTGCTGTTCTTTACACCCCTCTGTCAAGACAACAGAAATTTATTTCAGCTCCCCATTATATATGTTATACTCCTATATACATATATATATATATTATATTCCCATATACATATATATAATACTCCCATATATATTATACTCATTCATATATATATATATATATGTATATATATATTACTCCTACTCCCCATTCACGGTATCCTTTTCTAGAATGGTTTAACTTTCTAAAAAGATTAGCCCTTACTTATTACTTGGGAACTCTTTTATTATGTTCTCCAAGAATTCTATAGTATTCTCAGACCCAGAACAATGTCTTTATCCTTCTTCCATTTGGTTTTAAAAGCTTCTCTCCCAGTAGGAAACACAAAGAGTTAAATTTGGATTCAACCACTTCTATAGCTCATCCACTGAGCGTCTTTCATGCCAAACAGTGCATCATCAATAGGAGTCAGACTTCCCTATTAGTTAAAAATGACCACAGAATGTGAAAATAATTTGGAAAAAAAATGGGGGTGGGAACTGTGAAATCAAAAGTATTTGTTTTGAAATGTACCCAAAATGATCCAAAGTTGCTTTCTGGGGTGAAAGGAAGTGTTTAACAAAGAGTTGGAGATCAGTACGTTTTTATTTGCTCCACAAGTATTCTATAGAAAACATGGTAAACTGTCTCTCAGGATACATTTGATTGCTTGCCAAAATTCAAAAGAGCCTGATCTGTTCTGCTGTGGCCCAGCTAAAGGGCATAGAGGAGAGTCCTCCTTTACCTTCACTCACAGCTTTTGCTGACTTGGCAGATAAAAGGCACCCCTGGAATATGCTGAATTGAGGAGGGAGATCTGGGTCCTAACAGCCCCAGTAGCACTACTGACTGACACTAATCCTGATTAACTCACTTCCCTTCTCTGGGCCTCAATTTCACCATCTGTAAAAACAAGAGGGGCCAGGTGTGGTGGCTCAGGTCTGTAATCACAGCACTTTGGGAGGCCGAGACAGGTGGGTCACTTGAGGTCAGGAGTTTGAGACCAGCCTAGCCAACATGGCAAAACCCCGTCTCTAATAAGTTTGTGTGTGTGTGTGTGTGTGTGTGTGTGTGTGTGTACGCCAGGTGTGGTGGTACATGTCTGTAATCTCAGCTACTGGAGAGGCTAAGAGAATTGCTTGAACCTGCGAGGTGGAGATTGCAGTGAACCAAGATGCGCCGCTGCACTCCAGCCTGGGCGGAAGAGTGAGACTCCTTCTCAAAAAGAAAAACAAAACAAAACAAAACAAACCCAAGAGGGTTCAACTGTAATTTTGTGGCTTTCTTCATAGCAGTAGGCATTCTATGGAGGCACCATTAGGAGAAATTCTGGTGGCCAAGGGTTTGCCGCTGACGTACATACTCTGTCCTTTTTTCTCAATAAGAGCAGCTCTGGTTTTCTCTGTTTTTGTGTTTTCACCTTCACATACAATATCATTTGACCAAAGAGGTTCATAGCTTAAAAAAATTGTAAACCATTGTATTAGATGATTTTTAAGAACTATGACTTTTGCTGGCTTTAGGTATTCTACTCTAAGGGGCTCTTATGCTACTGGATAGTTGAGAATATCAGTTCATATGGGTGGAGGCTTAGCTAGAAGGTGCTAAAAACATCCCTGAAGCCCTAAAAGGTTATAATTTCCCCTTCTTGCATGTATATTTGCTGCTGCTGAATTAAGATATGACAATAGTAAAAAGTGGATGGTCCTTTTGGGTAGATATACCCAGAGGGGTTTCCCCATGAATGAAGTGGGCAGAGCTAACAGTCTAAGCCTGAAATGGTTTATGCTAAAGAGTAGAAGCGCCAAGGGTGTCAAACACTGGTGCTGTCCACTTCTGCAGTGTGCTAGGAAATGCTTCAAGCTAGGTGTTCTGAATGCAAAGTCCCTGGAATTAATGGAGGACACAGCCTTGGAAAGCTTTGAGTTTGTAGGGGAGTTGTCCTCTTTTCCTTGGATGGGATCAGGGCAGGGGCACCCATGCTGAAGAACTATCAAGGAAGGATAGCACCTGAGGGTCAAAGGATTAAGAGGCAAGCTGGGGATTCAGAGGGAGGGAGGCAGATATGAACTTTATGAACCCATTCCACCTGATTATAGTATAATTGGATTTTGAGGGATCTCAAGATCCATGGAAACATCCCACTTGCTTTTATTTGGGATTTTCACTATCAGAAACTGGCAAATTGGGAACTTGACTTTATATTAGTTTTATTATTGCAATATTTTCTTTGGTTTCCTCTTCATTTTGCTAAAGTTTATTTTGAAAATGTCATATCCCTTGTTATTTTTCCAAGGCATATGAATTTCTTTAGGAATATCCAAGGCAGGTCTGTCATCATTGGTGTGTGGCCTGTGTTATTGGTTGGTTTAAATGCTCTTCTGGGCTGGGCACAGTGGCTCATGCCTATAATTCGAGCACTTTGGGAGGCAAAGGGAGGAGGAGAAGATCTCTTGAGCTCAAGAGTTAGAGACAGCCTGGGCAACATAGCAAGACCCCATCACTATTAAAAATAAAAATAAAAAAATATCTGGATATGCTTGTGCACACCTGTAGTCCCATCTACTCAGGAGGCTGAGGCTGGAGAATCACTTAAGTCCAGAACATTAAGGCTGCAGTGAGCTATGATTGCACCACTATATTCCAGCCTGAGGTGACAGAGTGGGACCCTGTCTCAAACTAAATGAATGAATGAATGAATGCACTTCTGTCACTATCTTGAAATTCTTAGTAAGTATTCAACAAAGGATCTTGACTTTTTTTTTTTATTATACTTTAAGTTCTAGGGTACATGTGCACAATGTGCGGGTTTGTTACATATGTATACATGTGCCATGTTGGTGTGCTGCACCCATTAACTCATCATTTACATTGGGTATATTTCCTAATGCTATCCCTCCCTCCTCCCCCCTCCCCACAATAGGCCCTGAAGTGTCATGTTCCCATTCCTGTGTCCAAGTGATCTCATTGTTCAATTCCCACCTATGAGTGAGAACATGTGGTGTTTGGTTTTCTGTTGCAATAGTTTGCTGAGAATGATGGTTTCCAGCTGCATCCATATCCCTACGAAGGACATGAACTCATCCTTTTTT
>NW_012117177.1:2130395-2142662 GCF_000951035.1 Colobus angolensis palliatus
GTCTTTTAATTGGACCATTTAGTCCATTTACATTTAAGGTTAATATTGTTATGTATGAACTTGATCCTGTCAGTATGATATTAGCTGGTTATTTTGCTTGTTAGTTGATGCAGTTTCTTCCTAGCATCAATGGTCTTTACATTTTGGCATGTTTTTGCAATGGCTGGTACCGGTTTTTCCTTTCCACGTTTAGTGCTTCCTTCAGGATCTCTTGTAGGGCAGGCCTGGTGGTGACAAAATCTCTAAGCATTTGCTTGTCTGTAAAGGATTTTATTTCTCCTTCACTTATGAAACTTGGTTTGACTGGATATGAAATTCTGGGCTGAAAATTCTTTTCTTTAAGGATGTTGAATATTGACCCCCACTCTCTTCTGGCTTGTAGAGTTTCTGCCAAGAGATCTTCTGTTAGTCTGATGGGCTTCCCTTTGTGGGTAACCTGACCTTTCTCTCTGGCTGCCCTTAACATTTTTTCCTTCATTTCAACTTTGGTGAATCTCGCAATTATGTGTCTTGGAGTTGCTCTCCTCAAGGTTTATCTTTGTGGCGTTCCTTGTATTTCCTGAATTTGAAAATGTTGGCCTGCCTTGCTACGTTGGGGAAGTTCTCCTGGATAATATCCTGAAGTGTGTTTTTCAACTTGGTTCCATTCGCCCTGTCACTTTCAGGCACACAGTAGATTTGGTCTTTTCAAGTAATCCCATAATCCCATATTTCTTGGAGGCTTTGTTCATTTCTTTTTACTCTGTTTTCTCTAAATTTCTCTTCGCCCTTCATTTTATTCATTTGATCTTCAATCACTGATACTCTTTCTTCCAGTTGATCGAGTCAGTCACTGAAGCTTGTGCCTTTGTCACGTAGTTCTCATGTCATGGTTTTCATCTCTATCCATTTGTTTATGGACTTCTCTGCATTTATTTTTCTAGTTTTCCATTCTTTCATTCTTTTTTCAAGGGTTTTAGTTTCTTTGCGCTAGTTATGTAGTTCCTCCTTTAACTCTGAGAAGCTTGATTGACTGAAGCCTTCTTCTCTCAACTCATCAAAGTGATTCTCTGACCAGCTTTGTTGTATTGCTGGTGATGAGCTGCATTCCTCTGGAGGGGGAGATGTGCTCTGATTTTTTGAATTTCTGGCTTTTCTGCACTGCTTTTTCTCCATCTCTGTGGTTTTATCTCCCTTTGGTCTTTGATGATAGTGACGTACTGATGGGGTTTTGGTGTGGGTGTCCTTTCTGTTTGTTAGTTTTCCTTCTAACAGTCAGGACCCTCAGCTGCAGGTATGTTGGAGTTTGCTTGAGGTCCATTCCAGACCCTGTTTGCCTGGGTATCAGCAGTGGAGGCTGCAGAAGACAGAAGGTTGCTGAACAGCAAGTGTTGCTGTCTGATTCTTGCTCTGGAAGCTTTGTCTCAGGGGTTTACCTACCCGTGCGAGGTGTCAGGTGTCAGTCTGCACCTCAGTTGAAAATGCAGAAATCACCCATCTTCTGTGTCACTCACACTGGGAGCTGGAGGCTGGAGCTCTTTCTATTTGACCATCTTTGGTGCCCCTTCTGGCTCTTCAATTTTGTACCAGGCTCCACAAATTATGTAGCCAGTCCTTGTCCTTGGTATACATTTTATCCTAATTTTACTAGGTTATATGCTTCATGGGTGGTACTATAGAGAAAAATGGACAGAAAGGGAGTGATGTGTTTTCTTCTAGGCCCCAGGTATCCAGAGTGTCACTGAACCTGACTACCAGGTCAGACTGCCTGGAAATTGATATAGTCCTGGTATTCAGGACTAGGGGTGGAATATTAAGCTCCAGAGGCCTAGGTATAGTCATTTCTGGGTTGCTGCTTAGGTAATTCATGTGTATCACATAGGAATTATTTTTAAGGTGCCACATGTGAACTCTTTTGTAAACCTGGCCACAGAAGCAGGGCAGATAGAGTGCTGGGTAAAGAGCATCTATTGCTACAACTAGATAAGAAAAAAGAACCCCTTTAGTAGCTTCCTACCACTCTGGTATGCTACACACAATACAGTTTGGTAAGTGAATGCTGGCATGTGCCTTGGGCTCCTTCTTAGGAGAGGTACTAATGCACTATAAAAATTATTTAATTTTCATTGTTTATAGCCTTCTCATCAAGCCTTCAGGATGAGGACTAATATGATTTCAGCGCTGTGGGTTTCAGAGAGAAGAAATCTATCTTAGGCTTAGCAACCTGGGGGTAAGTGCCAAGCTGATAAGCATGGCAGATTAAAAGCCCATTTTACCTAGACGTATTGACACCAATAGTGTTGTTGGTGATTGTCTCATCATCACTAGGATACACCGAGGCATTCACCATGAGAAATACTGTGTCTCCTTTCTTTTCACAGGGTCTCCGTGGAATTAGTAACAAGGGGATGCTGGTTTTATGGGGGCAGTCTGTGGATGTAGGGAGTTTTAAGAGAAATTAGCTGCTAGTCAATAACCAGGGCTTTGCTTGTACCTCTCCTGATCAGATGAAGAATCATCTCCTTTTTTCTTGGTCTTTAAAAAAAAAATTCCAAATAAAGCATGAACACCCTAACTTCTCTCATGCTAGGGAAAAAGCCTTAAGAAGGGTAGTACGTCAGATTAGTGATGCCCATTTGTGTTAGCCTTTGTTATTTGCAGTTTACATTGCCGCATCTGGAAATCGGCTATCAGGTATCTTCTTATTTCTAAGCTGGCTCTTACATTTAAAACAAGTGGAGTTAGTGTATAGGTCTACTGCACGTATTCTTGGTGCTCAGGGACTTACAGTGGTCCCTCACAGTTTACGAAATCAATCTTGCTCTGAGATGGGAGCACCGAGTTTTTAGCATCTCCCTCCTACAGTCATTTAGAGTTATTGATTTGCATGGAAAGAAATGAAAGTTGGAACACATTTTTTTAAAAATAGACTTTTTTTCTAAGGGCTGTCAGGAAGATATGCCCCTTTTCCAATATTATATGTGCTTGTTTGACTTAGTACATAATTATTAAGGTTTTCTCTGGCATTTGAGGGTACCAATTGGGGATCATGTCCCATGAACACAGTTGACCACATGTGTGCCTTCAGTTGGTGACCATCCACAGCAAAGGGCCTTACCCCTCCAGCTTACGATTTCATTCACTCTAGCTCGGTAAAATGTTGGGAAATCCCATATTATACCTTCCCTTTGCTTCCGTTGCTCTCCCTGACCAGAATGCCTTTCTCTGTTTTCTTTCTTTGTCCAAACCCATCTTTCATGCCTCTCTCACATGCCACTATCTCCATGAAACCTTCTCTAAGGATTTCATCTCAAACGCATCATCCTATCCTTGATATGTTGTATGATCATTAACCTCTGTACCATAATATTTTACATTTAGTTATCCTGTACCTTAAAGTTCTTTTTCTCATTATTTTAAGTCTTTGTAGCCATATAGCTCCTACTGGAAATATACTTATTTATTTTTTATCCTGCAGAGTACTTGTACCACTTAATAAATACACAATTGATTATTAAGTCAGTGAAAGGGTTCAATCACTAATGGCTTCATTATTAATGTAAATGTTATCTGAGAAGTGCAGCATTTATATCATCAAATTAGCTTGTGAGGTTAACTCTAGAATAGAAAGCTGGGGAATTCTGTTGAAGAAAAAAGGAAAGGAAAACTATCTAAGGTTTTGTTTAGAATAATTATCCAAAAATGATCATCCTTGTTTTAATATGAGAAAACAGACATAGAGCGGTTAACTGATTTGTGCAGGATTACACGCCTAGTAAATAACAGAATGAAAACTTGAACCCAAATCCTTTGACTAAATGCTATGCTCTCTCCTACTGTGAATCATGGCATCCTGGCAATCTTGGGTGGGTAGGTATGGGTTCTTTACTTTTTCTGTGTCATTCTTAAAATGTAGCACCCAGGAGAGTATGGGGAAGGGGAGCAGGGAGAAAAAAGAAATAGCTATCCATTCACATAGAAATTCAAGTACTGGCTAATTGCAATATGTGAATCAAAACACTAATGTTAAGATTTCCTCATTTACCCCCTCATTCTTACAACTCCTCCCCTTTCCCCATTTTATTTCTCCTCTTCACATTCCACCTTCCCCCTCCTCCCTCCAAGTACCTAATTATAGTTTTGCAAGAAAAATTACAGACTACATACTGCAATATTCACACCTGGAATTTACATTGATTTCATAGCATGAAACTCTGAGTGCCACTTTGCGTTGCATTCCCATAGCAACACCAAATCATAGACTAGGAGAAAGAAAAATCTGAGAACTCAGAGTCTACAGCTCCTGAATCTCGTATATTTATGACTTGGCTCTTCCTTGACAAGTTGCCTATTTTTCTAACTTTGTTTTTGAAAAGCAAACACAAATTAAAATGATCCCATTTCATATTTTGATTGCTTTGCATTTGAAAAATGCTTGAAAAGGTGTTGCTCTACAGTAACATTAAAAAGAAGATTTGGATGACAGACAGAAGACTAGGTGTGAAAAAGTTTGTAAAAGCATCCTGAGAACTCTTGTCTCTCACACCTACTACTGTAAAAATCAAAGCAATCCTGAGGCCTCTGGCACATCCTTCTGCCTACAGTGACCCTCCACTTGCTGACCTGTAGACTCAGAAGAAAGAAGCAGCCAGAAGTCAAACATTGCTGCCTTGAAGTCGGATCACATTTGCGCATTTTAGTTGACCTTCTGGATCCTGAGCCCTGGCTTTATTTTGTGCGTCTTGCTTGACCAGAGAGCTGAATTAGGTTTTCAGATTTGTCTGAGTTGCTGGATCCTTTGTTTCCATCCATTCTGTGAAATGATATCTGTTTTTCTGCCAGCCATGTCCTGATACTAAATGCTGGTACTGTTAGCATGACTTGACTCTCCTTAGTATGGGTAATATTTTTCAAGGTTCCTTCCAGGAGTCTCAGTTCAATTGTCATCTCATTTTAGAATTCTTCCCTGACCAATTTATATAAAGTAGCTCCCTCTACCCCATTTCTCCAAGAACTCTCAATTCCACTACTTTGTTTCATTTTCCATAGAATATATGATTATATTATACATTAATTGAGATTCTCTAATGTATTTACTGTTTCAGTGTCTGATCTTCCCCACTGGAATGTAAGAGCAGCAACCTAGTCTGCCTTATATTCACCACTTTATTTTCAGTTCCTAGCACAATGCCTGGCCCAGAATAGGTGCTCAAAAAGTATCTGTTAGATGAATGAATGATGAATGAGTGAATGAATTCTGCAAGTGCTTATTGAATACCTATGATGTGCTTACCACATGATTACCCATTTTGGAAAAGAGACACCACTGGCCTCCTGGAGAGTTTACCAGCAGAAATATCAGATATTAAAAGTCTAATGTATACCTTGTTTTTCTTTGCTTTCTGTCACTGTGGCCTTCACAGCAGTAGCAACTCAGGAACAGTTTCAGGCCTTCACAGACTAAAATGTTTCCAAGGTGCTCGTCAGAGCTGGAGGGCCCTCACTTCTTTGTTTCTATGTTTCTTGCCTCACTTCTATGTTTCTAGACACCTTGCTTTCTCCTAATTCACTGTTGGACAATCAAGTTATAAAAACATTGACGTAGTTAAGTCTGTTTCCTAACGTAGGCTCAAAATGATTTTGAAGGTAAGTAAATATACTTGGAAAATTGACAGTCAAGACTTCTTTCATGTGCAACCAAAGGTAAAGATTACTAATACAGTGAAGCTAAGTATATCTCTTCATGGTGACTAAGCTATTTTAGTAATTTTCCTTAGGTTTATTGACTTCTTTATTATAAGAAGCAATGAAAATCTTAAGGAGAAGCATTCACAGGCAAGAGAAAAAAAATAATTTGCCCCAAGTGCAGAGAATAGGAAACTCAAATCAGCAACTATTACTAATGACAACCACTACAAAGGCCATTTAGTACATAGCCTATGCTACACCAGGTGCAATGCTAAATGTACTTATTCTAAGGAAAAGGAGGACACTTTAAGGCTGAAACTGAGAGAATTTTATTCTTTCTGTATGTCATTAGGAATTTCCTTTCCTGGGATAAGACATATCAACACCTCAGTGTAGGGACATTGGAAGGTGCCTTTGAAAAAGACATTAGTTGTGCTTTTTAAATTGCTTCTCTCCACAATTCTGGGGTGATTCCTCAATCTCTACCTTTCTCTTCATAATTCACTCACCTTCTCTGGGCCTCTGCTTCTCCCATTTGGACAATGAGGCTGATGCTATATGCTCTGTCTAATAGGAGCATTGGATGGCTGTTATCTCATTTTGTTTTCTGTCTGATTAATAGTTATACAAATGCTAGGCATTATTTTTGTCATTGTTAGTGGTCATCAATATTTACCTGGGTTTCTTCATCCCTGAGAGGGGCTAGTAGTAACCAGTTCATCCCATTACATGTCTCTGCTTGACAGAATCAAATAACTCATGGTCCTTGGGATCTCAGGAGTCAGATATCAAATAGTTTCCCTGATCAAGTAGTATTTTATTTGTGGTGGCCATGTTATTTCAGAAGTGAGATCTGGATTTAATTGAGCTATGACAGAGTTTTCCAGGTTTTAGTAGGGATAGGTTGTGCTTTCCTTTTAGATAGTATAAAAATATATTGTCTTCACATTATTTTAATTAGGAAAAATTTGAATAGTCTTAAGGTAGTACTTAATACTTACATTTGCTCTTCCAACCAAGGAGGTTTCATCATAAATGTAGTTATTCATATGTAATCACATCTCACATAGTAATGATATTTGCATAACAAGAAATAATTTCCTTCAGGAAAGTTGACTATGTCCTGCACAGATCAGTACGGCATTGTGGAAAACATTCTGACATCTAGGCATTTCTCACTGACATTAATAGGGTCAATGTCCCCACCTGTCACCACAAATTAGAAGTCACCCCTTGATCTTGTTGTGCCCTGAGGGTAGTAAATAGATTCCATGCCCCAGACCCAAATAAAATATCACCAGTATCTGTTCTCTTCCTTGGCTCAGGTAGTATACGTCCTGAAATAGATGACAGCTTTAAGTTTGGAATACCAATTGGGGCAGAAAATAAACAAAGTGCCTCATTTTTTGACTCATCCATGCTTATTCTACCTCCATACAAGTATTTTTGATACCAAGTTTCTTTTAATCCTTCTTTAAGAGATTCTTCTCTTTAAGAAGATTCTTCTTTAATCTATAAGATTAAAAAATAAACAGAGTACCTTCCCAAATAACAAAACATAAAGGTATCTTTCAAGTACATAGGATTCATTTTCTGAATATACTATAACTTAATAACAGGATGTGCGTGCATGTGTGTGTGTGTGTGTGTGTGTGTGTGTGACAGAGAGAGAGAGAGAGAGAGAAGAGGGGGGATAGAGAGATTATGCAATCAGATACTACTCTTTATGGATCTATGATTGGTTTACAAGTGCTTTTGATGACCTATGAGATCTGATGGTGAGCACATGTTACTCAAAATTCATTGATTAATTCAGGAAGAGTTTGAAAATTGCTCAATAACTGCTTTTCAGAACTAATATCCATTTATATTCATTTATTTCAACCAATTCCTAAACCAAAGCTTCAGAGAAAAAATCTCCTTTGGCTTTGCCTGAAAAATATGTGTAATTGTTGACTTGTCATTTTATATTGTGTTCCCTGCCTTTATCATGGTACTACATTGTACCAGGGATTTATTTTATTTATTTATTTATTTTGAGACAGAGTCTCGCTCTGTTGCTCAGACTGGAATGCAGTGGCATGATCTGGGCTCACTGCAAGCTCCGCCTCCCGGGTTCATGCCATTCTCCTGCCTCAGCCTCCCGAGTAGCTGGGACTACAGGTGCCCGCCATCACACCCGGCTACTTTTTGTATTTTTAGTAGAAACGGGATTTCAATACGTTAGCCAGGATGGTCTCGATCTCCTGACCTGGTGATCCGCCCGCCTTGGACTCCCAAAGTGCTGGGATTACAGCCGTGAGCCACTGCGCCTGGCCGATTTACTTCTTATGTACCCAAGAAAAATAAGAAATAGCTCTCTGCCCCTCTCTCCATCTGAATTAACATCAAAGACAAACAGATATGATTTACAGATACTAGTTGGTTTAGACAATATGGTGTACTAGATGTCCTAGAAATCCTTATGATAAAATGCCTAGAAATACTGGGAAACATATAAAAAAAATTTTTTTCTTTTTTTTTTTTTAATTAGAGAAAGGGTCTTGCTCTATTGTTTCCCAAGCTGGAGGACAGTGGTGCAATCATAGCTCACTGCAAGCTTGACTTCCTAGGCTCAAGTGATCCTCCTGCCTCAGCCTCCGTTAACACTGGTATTACAGGTGCGAGTCACCAAGCCCAGTCAACAAACATTTTACAAAACACATACCTGCTTTCATAAGAAATTCAGGGAGAACAGTGAGGCACCCCAATCTGCAAACCGAAGTATTAAGGTAACAGTAAAGTTGCAGTTGCCCTGGGAATATTTTTCTATCTCAGTTATCTACCACCATGGATTTTAGTGGGCTCATAAGGAACAGGAGATGAAGCTTCGTTTCTATACATTGTGTTGATTTGGGATCGTGACTGCCAGTTGAATCTCCTATCCACATAGAAATAGTGGACTAAAAGGTATATATATGGCAAAGAATAAGGAGAGACTAGAAGTATATTAGTTTTTCGTGGCCTGGGCTCTGTGAGGTAAAAATTGTGATATGTGAAAATGTATATATGTAGTCTGCCTTCATGTAGATAAGGATCTTAAATCTGCAACATCTCATATGATCCTGGAAACTTTGAGCAAAAAAATTAACTTAAAGTAATTCCAGATTTGTATCACAACAGGATTCTTGTATGATGCAAAGGTAAACTCTTTTTGAAGGATTTTACCTTAACAGGTCTTGCAGGATTCTTAAACATAAAGCCCCCATGAACATAAATTCACAATCCAAAGTTATATAAGTGATACTGAAGGAGCATCAGAAGAAACTACAGAATAGCAGTTTTCGACCTTTAAGAACTTCAGATATTGAAATTATCAAATATTAGATTTAACATTTATATTTAAATATATGTATTACTTTATATTTAAAGCATAAAAATAGAATCAGAAACATGAATGAAGGAGAAGATACAATAAAATGATGAGGTATATTTGCAAAAATATCAAATGTATTTTACAGAAGTGAAAAACTCAGTAGATGGATTAAACCAAAGATTAGGCATAAAGAAAGCATTAATGAGCTCTAAGAAAAATCTGGAGAAACTGTCAAAGTGCAGTTCAGAGAAACAAACTCATAAAATATATAGGAAGCATGGAAAATAGAATGAAAAGGTTTATCATATACCTAATTAGAGTTTCAAATGTAAAGAAAAATTAAGATTAGGAGAGAGGTGATATCCAATGAGAAAATGACTGAGAATTTTCTAGAAGTAATGAAAGACATAGCTTCAGAGTCAGGATGCATAATGTATATAATGCAGGAAAAATAAATCATCATCTAGGTACAGAATAATAAAACCACAGAGCAGCAAAAGCTAGAAAGAATATAAATTTAAATAAATAGCAATTCAACCTCCATCTCCAAATGAAGTGAAGGAGAAGAAACTAAAAGTAGAAAAAGTTTGGTAAGTGGAAAGCATCAAGTAAATTAGTGAAAAATATCAGTAATCACAGTAATATAAATGGTCACGTGACAAATTGAAAAAATAATTGTTAGATTAGACTTTTAAAATATGCTACTTATCAGACTTTTCTAAAATATAGAGGCAGTAGAAAAACTGAAAGTAAAAGAATGGATAAGTATTTATCAGGCAAATAAATACTAATGCACCCATTACATATCTTCATAGCTATATTATATTTCAGAAAAAATTGACCTTAAGGTTAAAAAAGAAGCATACTAGGAAAAAAAGGACTCTTACATAATGACTAAGAATTCAGTTCACTAGGAAGTTCTAACAGTTCTGAATTTGTATTTACTTAACAATACAGTCTCAAAATACATGAGGTAAAAATTGACTGACTAACAGGAAGAATCACACAAATCCACAATCATGGGGGCAGATTTTAATCCACTAGTCAAAGTAATGGATAAATTTAAAAGACAAAATTTGTCGGTGAGAATATGGAATAGAGATCAACACACATTTACAAATTTTAGACGTTGTGGACCATATGATTGTAGAATCTCTTACAGCTACTCAGTTGTGCCAGTGTAGTGTGAAATCAGTCTTAAGACGAAACTTAAATAAATGAACGTAACTTTTTCCAATAAAACTTCATTTATGGACACTGAAATGTGAATGTCATATCATTTTCAAGTGTCACAAAATCTACTTTTGCTAATTTTCCACCATTTAAAAATAAGAACTCTTTTTTATGTCACAGGCCAAAAACAGGCAGTTGGCCAGTCTGGGCCCATAGGCTGCAGTTTGTCAAGGCCTAATATCCAAGATTTGTACAACAGAATTAATAAGTTTAACTTAACAGAAAATCTTGCATCTAGTAATTAGAAAATACCATATTATTCTCAAGAACATATGGGATATTTACTAAAATTGTCACATATTATGCCATAAAGCCACTACCAGTACATTTAAACAAATCCATATAATACAAACCATGTTCTCTTAACTCAGTACCACCAACTTAGAAATAAATAACAAGGGGATTATGTTTAAAACACACTTTTAGAAAAATTTAAAATGTACATTTAGATAAATATTCACAAGAGAAAATGTTCATATTGGACATTAGAAAATATTTGGAGCAAGCAAAAGATAAAGAAAAAAAGTATATGTAAAAACTTGTGAAATTAACAAAATGATACATAGAAAGAAGTTTGTAGCATTAAATATATTAAAAAATAAAAGGTTATAAATTAATGAGCTAAGTTTCAGTTCTAAAGGATAGCAAAAGAACAAAATAAACACAAAAAATAGAAAAAAAGAATAAGATGAGGACAGAAATTAACAAAACAGAAAAGACAAACCTTGTAGAATCAACAAAGCCAAAGCTTCGTTCTCTGAAAAGACTAATAAAATAGACAAACTCTGGGCAATAGTAGGAAGTGTACATACATGAGAAGAGAGAGAACATGAATGATGAACAATATTAGGAATTAAAAAGGGGAGATATGGCTAACAAATAAGAAAATACCAAAAGACAACTTTATACCAATATACATGAGAACTTAGACAAAATGCATGTTTTTTTTAAAAGAAAAACAACTTTCCTAGACAAATTACAGAAGAAATAGAAAACCTTAGTAGACTTATATTCATTAAAGAAATTAAATCTGCAGGGAAAAAAAAAAAAAAAAACACTAACCTTAAGAAAAACAGTGAAACTACAGGAAAATTCAACTATACATTCAAGGAACAGATCATTTCAAGTTCACATAAACTCTTCCCAAAAGATAAAAACATGTATTCCAAATTTATTTTCTAAGGACAATCTCAATTCCAAAAGTAGATGAAGGCAATAGGAAAAATTGAAAGTGTAAGTAAAACTTATGAACATAGATAAAAATTCTAATTTAAGTATCAGTCGACTGAATCAAGCAATGTATAAAACTGTTAATAAAGTAGACCAAGTTCAGTTTCACTGGAGTCTAAGGTTTGCTGAATCTTAGAGAAAATGTTAATGTAAATCATCACATTAATGGAAAGTAATAAAATTATATCACCATCTCAATATATACAGTAAAAACATTCGCTAAAAGCCAGTGCAAAAACACAGTTATTAACAAAGTCGGAATAGAAGCAACTGATAAATTGTGTCTACAAAATAATCTGTTGCAATTATCATGTTCAATGGTGAAATGTTAGGTACATTCCTCTTGAAAATCAAGAACAGGCCCGGGGGCGGAGCAAGATGGCCGAGTAGGAACAGCTCCAGTCTCCAACTCCCAGCGCGAGCGACACAGGAGACCGGTGATTTCTGCATTTTCAACTGAGGTACTGGGGTCATCTCACTACGGAGTGCCGGACAATCGATGCTGGTCAGCTGCTGCAGCCTGACCAGCGAGAGCTGAAGCAGGACGAGGCATCACCTCACCTGGGAAGCGCAAGGGTGAAGGGAATCCCTTTTCCTAGCCAGGGGAACTGAGACACACAACACCTGGAAAATTGGGTAACTCCCACCCCAATACTGCGCTGTAAGCAAACCTGCACACCAGGAGATTCTACCCTACACCTGGCCAGGAGGGTCCCACGCCCACGGAGCCTCCCTCCTTGCTAACACAGCAGTCTGCAGCAATCTAACCACAAGGCAGCAGC
>NW_012117177.1:2146461-2147834 GCF_000951035.1 Colobus angolensis palliatus
ATAGTTGGAAGTAAAGCATTCCTCAGCAAATATAAAAGAACAGAAATTATAACAAACTGTCTCTCAGACCACAGTGCAATCAAACTAGAACTCAGGATTAAGAAACTCACTCAAAACCACTCAACTACATGGAAACTGAACAACCTGCTCCTGAATGACTACTGGGCAAATAACGAAATGAAGACAGAAATAAAGATGTTCTTTGAAACCAATGAGAACAAAGATACAACATACCAGAAACTCTGGGACACATTTAAAGCAGTGTGTAGAGGGAAATTAATAGCACTAAATGCCCACAAGAGAAAGCAGGAAAGATCTAAAATCAACACCCTAACATCACAATAAAAAGAACTAGAGAGGCAAGAACAAACACATTCAAAAGCTAGCAGAAGGCAATAAATAATTAAGATCAGAGCACAACTGAAGGAGACAGACACACACAAAAAAAAACCCTTCCAAAAAAATCAATGAATCCAGAAGATGGTTTTTTGAAAAGATCAACAGAATTGACAGACCGCTAGCAAGACTAATAAAGAAGAAAAGAGAGAAGAATCAGACACAATAAAAAATGTTAAAGGGGATATCACCACCAATCCCACAGAAATACAAACTACCCTCAGAGAATACTATAAACACCTCTATGCAAATAAACTAGAAAATCTAGAAGAAATGGATAAATTCCTGGACACATACACTCTCCCAAGACTAAACCAGGAAGAAGCTGAATCCCTGAACAGACCAATAACAGGTTCTGAAATTGAGGCAATAATTAATAGCCTACCAACCAAAAGAAGTCCAAGACCAGATGTATTCAAACCGAATTCTACCAGAGGTACAAAGAGGAGCTGGTACCATTCCTTCTGAGACTATTCCAATCAATAGAAAAAGAGGGACTCCTCCCTAATTCATTTTATGAGGCCAACATCATCTTGATACCAAAGCCTGGCAGAGACACAACCAAAAAAGAGAACTTTAGGCCAATATCCCTGATGAACACTGATACAAAAATCCACAATAAAATATTGGCAAACCGAATCTAGCAGCACATCAAAACCTTATCCACCACAATCAAGTTGGCTTTATCCCTGGGATGAAAGGCTGGTTCAAACACATACGCAAATCAATAAAAACAATCCATCAATATAAACAGAACCAAAGACAAAAACCACATGATTAGCACAATAGATGCAGAAAAGGCCTTCAATAAAATTCAACAGCCCTTCATGCTAAAAACTCTCAATAAACTAGGTATTGACGGGACGTATCTCAAAATAATAACAGCTATTTATAACAAACTCACTGCCAATATCATACTGAATGAGCAAAAACTAGAAGCATTCCCTTTGAAAACTGGCACAAGACAGGGATGCCCT
>NW_012117178.1:0-336 GCF_000951035.1 Colobus angolensis palliatus
CACTAGTGGGCAAGGAAGGCTGTGATCCAGAAAGGGCAGCCCAGGGCTTCAGGAATGGGTTATGTTCCAGTTCTTGATCCTGGTAGAGTTATTTGGATGTTCGTTTACGACAATTTGTTAAACTTTGCATTTATGCATTTTTCTGTATAGGTCACAATGTAAAAAAGTTCTATATTGCTTTAAAAAGAGGTTTTAAATAAATTAGCATAATTTATTAGATAAGAATTTACTGGCCGAGCGCAGTGGCTCTCACCTGTAATCCCAGCACTTTGGGAGGCCGAGGCAGGTGGATCACCTGAGGTCAGGAGTTCAAGACCAGCCTGACCAACATGGAGA
>NW_012117178.1:6660-7870 GCF_000951035.1 Colobus angolensis palliatus
AAAAATTTGCCAGGTGTGGTGGTGCGTGCCTACAGTCCCAGTTACTGGGGAGGCTGAGGTGGGAGGATTGGTTGAGCACAGGAGGTGGAGGTTGCAGTGAGCCAAGATCACGCCACTGCACTCCAGCCTGGCACAGAGTAACGAACTCTCTTAAAAAAAAAAAAAAAGAAAGAAAAGAAAAGAAAGGAAAATAAAATATGGGACCCTATAATCCCCTTTCCTTGGCATTGATAAAGATATAGACTCTGTCTGGGTGAAGTGTCCTCCGGCACTGCTTACAAATGTGTATCTCGGACTGAATAACAAATGCCTGGGAAGGAACCTGCTGGGTCCCTGAGGGCAGGATTCAGGAAGGAATGCACGTGGGCGGTGCCTGTTGTAGGTGGAGGTGTGAGACATCATGATATTGGGGAGATTTTAGATACCATCTGGAATCACCATAAGATATGCACTTTGATTGAACGGTATAGCCCAGCTACCTGGCTCTCTCGCAGGGGCAGGCGGGGTCGCAGAGGATGCTCCTGGAGAGAGGTCGGCTGGAGACGGTCCGCAGACCACGTCCCTCTCCTTCGTCCCATTCACAAGCACAGACTTTCCATCCAAAGAACAGCTTAGACAGTTCAATGAAAAGAGTTTAAATAATTAACTTAGGTCCAGAGGATTCTGATTTAAAACTTTGTCAGTTTTTACCCAGTGAAGTAGCCTAGTGAAAAGGATATATGGGTCTGCGTTCGAAGGCGATGCAAAGATATTTTGAGAAACTTCCACTTGACTATCTGGCTCCCTGCAGCTTTCCATGGCTTCCTTCTGTTCCGTGACAGCTTAGTTCCGGCTGTTTTGCCTGGTTAGTCTCTCACCCCCACTTTCTTAATCAGACTTGACCATCTCTGGCACAGATGAAGGCTAGCATAGAGTTAAGAGGTCCAGCACTGGCATCAGGCAAACCGGGGTTTGAGCCCCGGGTCTGCTGCTTCCCAGAATGACCTTGGGCAAGTTAAGAAATCTCTGCACTTTGGGAGGCCGAGACGGGCGGATCACGAGGTCAGGAGATTGAGACCATCCTGGTCTACACAGTGAAACCCCGTCTCTACTAAAAAATACAAAAAACTCGCTGGGCGAGATGGCGGGCGCCTGTAGTCCCAGCTACTTGGGAGGCTGAGGCAGGAGAATGGCGTAAACCCGGGAGGCGGAGCTTGCAGTGAGCCGAGAT
>NW_012117179.1:0-721 GCF_000951035.1 Colobus angolensis palliatus
TACAAAAAAAATTAGCCGGACATGGTGGTGGGCGCCTGTAGTCCCAGCTACTTTGGAGGCTGAGGCAGGAGAATGGCGTGAACCCGGGAGGCGGAACTTGCAGTGAGCAGAGACCGTGCACCACTGCACTCCAGCCTGGGTGGCAGAGCAAGACTCTGTCTCAAAAAATAAAAAATAAACAAAAGGGAAATGTGAATCAAATATGGGGAAAATAATTTATTATAACTTAAATTTTTTGTATTTTAATTTTGATATCAATGCAAACTGAATCTCAGTGATAGGCACATCTGTGTATATTATGTCCAGTACTATATGCTCGACATTTATCCTAATTCAAAATTAAAGAAGCTCGTGAGGAAAGAGACTACCTAAGTTAGACTAGTCAGCAGCCACTAGCTTTGAGCTAGCCTGGGTGACAGAGTGAGACTCTATCTCAACCCCCTCACCCCCCAAAAAAGAAAATGATTTGGGCTGCTTTTCATTAAAAAGCAAAGCCTTACCAAGAACTCCCATGCCCTTGGTATCTGCCTAAGTAATTCCTTCTTAACTCCTTTATCACCAGCACCTGGCGTCCCAGCACCTGGGTGTCTCAGCACTTAGAGTCCCAGCACCTAGAGTCCCAGCACCTGGCATCCCATCACCTGGCGTCCCAGCACCTAGAGTCCCAGCACCTGGCATCCCAGCACCTGGCGTCCCAGCACCTAGAGTCCCAGCACCTGGC
>NW_012117179.1:7382-8145 GCF_000951035.1 Colobus angolensis palliatus
GAGTTGGTATGGAGCTCTGAGTTGATATGGAGCCCTGAGTTGGTATGGAGCCCTGAGTTGGTATGGAGCCCTGAGTTGGTGTAAAACCCTGAGTAGTCATGATTCTTGCTTCCAGTTCCATCATGTCACTCCAGACACCTGACACGTCCTCACTGCCTTGTCCAATCAACTCCACAGTCATTTTTGCTCCTACAAATGTCTCAGACCCTTCACCTCCCTCTCCTCCCTGCAGTTTCAGTGACCCTCGGAAGCCCCTCATCCCTTCAGAGGTTCTCCCCTTCCTCTGCCAGGGCTCTGTCCCCTCACTGCCTTTATACCTTCCAGGGTCTAGTATCCAGGTGTGCACACACTCCTCCCTAGAACCCCCATCTTCCCTGGAGCATCCCCCATTGGCTGCCATCCTATCGCCTGGGTGCCGGACTGGGGCATTAAGCACATTTACAACAACAGCGGGAGCCGAAGTCGGTCTCCTGTGCCAGACCAGGTTGTCCTTCGTCACCTAACAAAGCTGAGTCTACACACAGTAGGTGCCTCCTTAGTGCCCTCAGTGAGTGAATATGAGGAGGCAGTACCAGTGCTGAAAGTCTCCAAGTTCATGAGGCAATGGAGAGCTCCTAGAAAGCTCTTACCTTGTCAGAGCTGGTCTGTCCATCCCACCCATCCTTACAACAAAAGTTTGCACCTACCAGCTGCACCCACAACCTGCATGACATCAATTGCATTCCACCAACTACACCCACCACCTGTACCCACCCCCTGCATC
>NW_012117180.1:0-340 GCF_000951035.1 Colobus angolensis palliatus
AAATTAGCCAGGCGTGGTGGCGCGCACCTGTAGAAGAGAGACTGAGGCAGTAGAGGGAATCACCTGAACCCAGGAGGCGGAGGTTGCAGTGAGCCAAGATTGTACCACTGTACTTCAGCCTGGGCAACAGAGCAAGACTCCGTCTCAAAAAAAAAAGGGAAAAAAAATAAATATCTAGGAACTAAAAACTAGAAAACATTTTTTAGCATCTTGTTGCTATGACTAAAAAACTGTTAAGAAATCCTTTATTTCGGCCGGGCGCGGTGGCTCAAGCCTGTAATCCCAGCACTTTGGGAGGCCGAGACGGGCGGATCACGAGGTCAGGAGATCGAGACCATCC
>NW_012117180.1:5715-6769 GCF_000951035.1 Colobus angolensis palliatus
GCCGGGCGTGGTGGCACACGCCTGTAATCCCAGCTATTGGGGAGGCTGAGGCAGGAGAATCACTTGAACCCAGGAGGTGGAGGTTACAGCGAGCTGAGATCACGCTGTTGCACTCTAGCCTGGGAGACAAGAGCGAAACTCCGTCTCAAAAAATAAAAATAAAAAAAGTGATGTGCTGTATTCTATTTCAGAATACAACTCAAGAGTAGAACATGAAAATCCTTTTCCTTTTTTTAAAGAGACAGTGTTTCGCACTATTGCCCAGGCTGGAGTGCAGTAGCACCACCATGGCTCACAGCAGCTTCCAACTCCTGGGTCAAGTAATTCCCCCATCTCAGCCTCCAGAGTACCTAGGACTACAGGCGTTCATGCTAACTTTTTAACTTTCTGTAGAAATGGGGTCTTCCTGTGTTGCTCAGGCTGGTATCAAATGCCTGGGCACAAGTGATCCTCCTGGCTCAGCCTCCCAAAGCACTGGGATTATAGGGATGAGCCACTATGCCAGGCCCCAGGCCCCCTTTTTCTATTTTTTTTTTTTTTTTTTTTGAGACAGAGTCACTCTGTCGACTCACTGCAACCTCCACCTCAGGGATTCAAGAGATCCTCCTGCCTCGGCATCCCAACTAGCTGGGACTACCGGCACATGCCATCACACCTGGCTAATTTTTGTACTTTTAGTAGAGACAGGGTTTTGCCATGTTGGTCAGGCTGGTCTCGAACTCCTGACCTCAGGTGATCCATCCTCTTCAGCATCCCAAAGTATTTACAGGTGACAGCCACCATGCCCAGAGACATAAAAACCTTTTTACATAAACGCACTGTAGAAATACATCCGAAAACAAGGTAAGGAATATAAATGATGTTTGCCTTCTTTTCAAACCAATAGTTCCTTTATACAAAAACACCAGATGAGGCCGGGCGCGGTGGCTCACCCCTTTAATCCCTGCACTTTTGGAGGCCGAGGCGGGTGAATCACCTGAGGTCAGGAGTTCCAGACCAGCCTGACCAACATGGAGAAACCCCGTTTCTACTTAAAATACAAAATTAGCAGGGC
>NW_012117181.1:0-1472 GCF_000951035.1 Colobus angolensis palliatus
GTGCCTCTCCACCTCCCCGCCCGGCTCTGGGAGGGTCTGGACCAAGCCAAGCCAGAAGGCTATGGGGCCAGGCAGCCAAGTGAGAGGCCCAGGGCCTATCAAGGGTCCCCAGCCCACTGTTGGCAGGGCCAGAAGGTGGGTCGGGAGGAGTGGGGGTCCTTGCAGGAAGGCACACTGGCAGTTCCTGGGGAGTTGCCATCTTTCTGGGCCCAGGCAATGTCATGGTGGTGGCCCTCCCTGCCTCGATTGGTTCAGTGGGCACACCCATTTTTCAAATGAGGATGAGAAGGTCCTACGAGGGCAAGACTCGAGTCCTGCCCCCGTGCGAGGAGGAAACGGGGGAGGTGGTCTGGTCCTGCCCTCTGCCTAACACCAGCTTTCATGTTTAGCATGTGGCCCTGACTTATGGACCCCAGAGTGAGGACAGGGGGTGTGGCTCTCAGCCAGGTGGCCTCAGCCAGTGTCTCCCATATGCCCGCCTTGGAGACTCCTCTTTAGAGTGGGAATAACAGGGTCCCTCCTGTCCGAGGTGTGTTGAGTAGTCTAACAGGGCTGGTATACAGTAGGTGCTTAAATAGCAGCTGTTTGGAGCAGACCCAGGGTCCCGGGTCAGGAAGGGGACCTGAGTTGCTCATGCCAAGTGACATGCTGCTCCTACCCCCGTGGGCCTCGGCCTCCCTGTTCATGGGGCCACTGGGTGGGCTGAGGACAGAGGGGTGGGAGGCCCGGTGAGGACCAGGATGCTCGCTGGGGAGGCCCCAGGTTCCCACCCCATCCCCACTGCAGGGGCTTTGCCCCACCACCTGGGCTGCACCCTCAGGGCTCCGGGCTGATGCCGGCCTTCGACTCTGGAGAGGGAGGTGACCAGTCTGGGGACCACTTCGGACAACAGTGCAACCTCACGTCCTGGCCTGGCCTTGCTGTGACCCTGTGGACAGTGGCTGTGTCTGGGGCCTCTGTTTCTCTCTTGATGGAGGAGCTTCATAAGAACACCTCCTTCGCGGCTGCTGTGTGGGGCGCAGACTAGGAAGGGCTGTCCTACGGGCACATCTGTGAGGGACTTTGCTGCCTCTGGAGCTGCTGGTTGCATCATTGATATTTTGCCAAAAGCCCTGAGGGCTGGACATTTAGCAGAGCCCCCTGGCCCTCCCCTCCTTCAGGTGTTAGGTTTTGAAGGGAGGAGGAACTCTGCCTGAGTGTGCCACACCCTGGGCTGGGCCATCCTCTTGCCCGCTGCTAAGATCATCGTTGGCATTGGCCAACCCATTTTACTGGCGAGAAACGGAGGCCCTGGAGGCGCGACAGGAGTGAGGTTACGTGACATGGGAGCTGGGGCTGTGGACCCCGGGGGTGGGCCCAGGTGTCTCTGGGCAGTGCCCACTCAGCCCCCTCAGGCCACCAGCCCCAGTGCAGCCTGCAGCCCGGAGAGGCCCAGGTTCCTCCCCATCTCCTCCTCCCTCCCCAGCTGCCTC
>NW_012117181.1:8297-8661 GCF_000951035.1 Colobus angolensis palliatus
TGAGGCCTTCCTGTGTCTCCAGGCAGATCCGGCTCTGGCCTCAATACTGTGCCTTCCCCGCTCTGGGCCAAGGTGGCCACTGCAGAGCCTTAGAGATGTAGGAAAGAGATCAGAGCCACAACTAGACCTGGCCCACGTAGGGCAGGGCCAGCCCTGGGCATTTCCAGCCAGCCAGGAGCCCTTGATCAAGGCTGTTGTTCTGCACCCTGTGGTCCATCAGTCAATCCTTGGGGGCTGGAAGGAGTGGATTGGAGTCTCCTTCTTCCCAATGGACAGAGGTGCTCTGTTTAGGGCCTGGGTGCCCCGTCTCGAGGAGGGGCCCTGAGGACAGGCGAGCAACCCCTCAACATTTAGGGGTTCGCTG
>NW_012117182.1:0-1350 GCF_000951035.1 Colobus angolensis palliatus
AATGGCGTGATCTCGGCTCACTGCAACCTCCGCCTCCCGGGTTCAAGTGATTCTCCTGCTTCAGCCTCCCGAGTAGCTGAGATTACAGGTGCCTGTCACCACGCCCTGCTAATTTTTTGTATTTTTAGTAGAGACAGGGTTTCACTGTGTTGGCCAGGCTGGTCTCCAACTCCTGACCTCATGTTCCGCCTGCCTCGGCCTCCCCAAATGCTGGGATTACAGGCGTGAGCCACTGCACCCAGCTGCAATTGAGTTCTTGATTTGATTTTCAGCTTGGTCATTGTTGGTGTATAGCAGTGGTTACTGATTTGTATACATTGATTTTGCAACCTGAGACTTTACTGAATTCATTTATCAAATCTACAAGTCTTTTGGAAGAGTCTTTAGGATTTTCTAGATACACTACCTATCACATCACTGGCAAACAGAGAGTTTGACTTCCTCTTTTCCAATTTCTTTTCTTTTTTTTTAGACAGAATCGCACTTTGTTGCCCAGGCTGGAGTGCAGTGGCATGATCTCAACTCACTGCAATCTCCACCTCCTGGGCTCAAGCAATTCTCTAGCCTTGCCTCCTGAGTAGTTGGGATTACAGGCATGTACCACCATGCCTTTTGTAGTTTTAGTAGAAACAGGGTTTTGCCGTGTTAGCCAGGCTGGTATCAAACTCCTGACCTAAGGTGATCCACCTCCCTCGGCCTCCCAAACTGTTGGGATTACAGGCATGAGCCACTGTGTCCATTTCTCTTTTCCAATTTGGATGCCCTTTATTTCTTTCTCTTGCCTGACTGCTCTGGCTAGGACTTCCAGTACTATGCCAAATAACAGTGGTGAAAGTGGACATCCTTGTCTTGTTCCTATTCTCAGAGGGAATGCTTTCAACTTTTCCTCATTCAGTATAATGTTGGCTGTCAGTTTGTCATATATGGCTTTTATTATTTTGAGGTATGTTCTTTCTATGCCTAGTTTATTGAGGGTTTTTATCATAAAGGGATGCTGGATTTTATTAAATGCTTTTTTGCATCTATTGAGATGATCATATGGATTTTTTTTTTAATTCTGTTTATGTGATGAATCACATTTATTGACTTGCATATGTTGAACTATCTGTGTGAATGATGATAATTTTGACCACTTGGCTATGGTGGCATTAGCTAAGCTTCTCCAATGTGAATGCAATTTTCCCCCTTTGTATCAATAATTTTATTATTATTATTATTATTTTTTATTGAGACAGAGTCTCACTCTAGCCCAGACTGGAGTGCAGTGGCGTGATCTCAGTTCACTGCAGCCTCCGTCTCCCAGGTTCAAGCAATTCTCCCACCTCAGCCTCCTGAGTAGCTGGGATTACA
>NW_012117182.1:7390-8466 GCF_000951035.1 Colobus angolensis palliatus
TAAAAATACAAAAATTAGCTGGGCGTGGTGGCGCATGCCTGTAATCCCAGCTACTCGAGAGGCTGAGGCAGGAGAATCGCTTGAACCCCGAAGGCGGATGTTGCGGTGCGCCAAAATCTCACCATTGCATTCCAGTCTGAGCAACAAGAGAGAAATTCCGTCTCAATAAATAAATAAATAAATGAATAAATAAATAATAAAAAAAATTAGCTGAGTGTGGTGGCATGCACCTGTGGTCCCAGCTACTTTGGGAGGCTCAGGTGGGAGGATTGCTTGAGCCCAGGAGGTGGAGGCTCCCATGAGCCATGATCATGCCACCACATTCCAGCCTGGGTGAAAGAGGGAGACTGTCTCAAAAAAACCCCACACCCAGCAATTTGGGAGGTAGACATGGGCAGATCACTTGAGGTCAGGAGTTCCAGACCAGCCTGGCCAACATGGTGAAACCCCGTCTCTACTAAAAATACAAAAATTAGCTGGGCATGGTTGTGGGTGCCTGTAATCCCAGCTATTTGGGAAGCTAAGGCAGGAGAATTGCTTGAACTCGGGAGGCAGAGGTTGCAGTGAGCCATGATAGCACCACTGCATTCCAGCCTGGGCAACACAGTCCATCTCAAAACAAACAAACAAACAAACCAAAAAACAAAAACAAAACCCACAAAAAAACAAATGACAAATTGTATATATTTATGCTGTATAACATTGTTGCGATATGTATAAACATTGTGGAATGATTAAAGCATGCTAATTAACATATCTGTCACCTCACATATTTTTGTGAATGCTAGATACTATTTAGTGTTATATTTGACTGGTAGGATTCAAGGGAATCCTCTTTTTTTTGTCACTTATCTCTATTTTCAAATTTTCTTTTCTTTCTTCGTCTTCTTTTTTTTTTTTTTTTTTTTTTGAGAAGGAGTTTCGCTCTTGTTACCCAGGCTGGAGTGCAATGGTGCGATCTCGGCTCACCATAACCTCCGCCTCCCAGGTTCAAGCAATTCTCCCACCTCAGCCTCCTGAGTAGCTGGGATTACAGGTGCCTGTCACCACACCCAGCTAATTTTTAAATTTTTAGT
>NW_012117183.1:0-1609 GCF_000951035.1 Colobus angolensis palliatus
TGTCTCAAAAAAAAAAAAAAAAATCAGGCCGGGCACAGTGGCTCACACCTGTAATCCCAGCACTTTGGAAGGCCAAGGCAGGGGGATCACCTGAGCCCAGGGACTCAAGACCAGCCTGATCAACATGGTGAAACCCCATCTCTACTAAAAATACAAAAATTAGCTGGGCGTGGTGGCACACGCCTGTAGTCCCTCAAGTGAGACTCGAGAAGCTGAGGCTCACTTGAGCTGGGGAGGCAGAGGTTTCAGTGAGCCAAGATCGCACCACTCCACTCCAGCCTGGGCGACAGAGTGACGCTTTGTCTCCAAAACAATAAAGATAAAAGAAAAAAAAGAACCAAGAGAGTGACGCCCAGATTTGGGCATTTCCAGTATTTCTCAATGGGACTCCCCGGCCTTTTTTTTTTTTTTTTTTTGAGACAGGGTCTCACTCTGTCCCCAGGCTGGAGCACAGTGGCACAATTGTGGCTCACGGCAGCCTTGCAGCCTCTGCCTCCCAGGCTCAAGCGATCCTCCCGCTCAGACTCCCAAAGGGCTGGGGTCACAGGTGTGAGCCATCACACCAGGCCAGTCTGTTTTCATGTCCCTCTTCCCCATGTCTGTCTGGAAGCCTCTGCCTGGCGCCTTGTAAGTAAGCACTCAGTACACATTTGTAGATTCACTGGGCCGAAAAATGAGCAAGTGGATGGATAAATGAACGAAGTAGTAAGTTGACTAGGACATGGGACTCCTTGATCAATCCCCAGGGTCCAGGTCCCCCATGGACCCCAGATAACTGGGGTAGCCAGGAATGGCTCCTGTGCCAAGGGCTGGAGCCCAGGGAGAGGGTGGCAGCTGCTCGTTCTGGCTTCCAGGCCAGGGGAGATGGAGCTTCCCATCGAGGCTAAGCTGTTCTGGATGGCCTGTCCCAGGCAAGGTGGCCCCTCCATCCCACCCTCCTCCTCCTCTCCCATGTGTGTCTCTGTGGAGGGGCACCAGCAGGACTGTGACCAGCAGGACTGTGCTGGCTTTCCCAGGGCCACATCTCTCCTTGTTTTCTCTGAAAACATTCCCGTGTCCAAAACGAATGAGGACAATTGACCTAGCCAAGGTTACCTTGGTCTTCCTGGCCCAGTGTCGGTTCCCAGCGTATTTTTACGAGCTGTTTAATCTGCACACTGTCCTCTGTTCTCAATAAATGGGGCTGCGCATTCCAGGATGGCCTCGAATGATAACACCAGCCGTCTAGACGGAGACCAGCCCACTGACACTATCATAAATAAAAATAGCTTTGTATTCCAGTCTCTTGCCAGAGCCTGGGAGGGGCCGGCACATTCCCTGCAGGCTGGCTGTGCCAGAGCTCACCCAGTCTCCCTGCCTGGCTCTGCCCCGCACCCCATGCCCGGGGAAGCCTGGCAGAGCCCGCACTGCCTGTGGGCAGGAGGGAGGAGGCGGATGTTCCTGGAGAGGCCTGCCGGGACGGCGTTGGTGAAGCTTCCATACAATGTCTCCTTGATGCCCCTCACTTCACATGGCCTGAGGAAGCTGCATGGGCAATGGATACCCAGGCGGTCATCTGAGGCTTTACTTTGTTTTTGTTTTTGTGATTTTTTTTTTTTTTTTTTTTTAA
>NW_012117184.1:0-1091 GCF_000951035.1 Colobus angolensis palliatus
CCACCACACCCAGCTAGTTTTTGTATTTTTAGTAGAGACGGGATTTCACTGTGTTGGCCAGGCTGGTCTCAAACTCCTGACCTCACGTGATCCATCCGCCTCTTTCTAGTGCTGGGATTACAGGCGTGAGCCACCGCACCCACCCGGGAAGCCCGGGAAGGGTGTCTTTAGGGTGGTTGTCTTGCTGTGGGAGAGTCCCCAAAGCAGTCTCCTTCCGTCTTTGGCAGGGTTGGTGTCTGGTTGCCGGGACTCTGGGAGCTGTGCAAAGAAAACCAAGGGTGAACAGCAGAAGCTTGGACGTGTTCAAGCTCATTCTCTGCGATTCACTATTTCTGGTCCAGTTCTTACACCTGAAGCAGAACAACTGCATGATCAGGGCTATAGCCAAAGTAATAGCAGCTGGTTGAACTAATTTAAAAGAATCAAAGTGTTTTTTGTTGAGGAAGATTGGTTCTGCTGACCTAAAAGCTGCAGGTCATTACCCCAATGAACTGAGAAGGCTCCTAGAAGGTGGTTAGAGTGATGACCTTGTCTACACCTGGGATGAAGGCGGCCTGGGCCTTAAAGTGTTGCTGGATCAAATGCTTGCAGCCAAGGCTGATGAGCACAAGCAAGGAGTCTTCTTTTTTGTTTTTGTCTTGAGACAGGGTCTTGCTCTGTCACACAGGCTGGGGTGCAGTGGCGCGGTCACAGCTCACTGCAGCCTGGAATTCCTCAGCTCAAGTGATCCTCCTGCCTCTCAGCCTCCCAAGTAGCTGGGACTACAGACATGAGCTACCACCACGCCTGGCTAACTTTTAATTTTAGTGTAGAGATGGGGTCTCACTCTGTTGCCCAAGCTGGGCTTGAACTCTGGGCTCAAGCAATTCTTCTGCCTCGGCCTCCCAAAGTGTTAAGATCACAGGCATGAGCCGTGCCCAACCATAAGACGGCTTCACACAAAGGAAGGAATGAGTCACTAACACACTGATGATAAAGCAGAAGATAACAGTCCCCCCCACAACCCCCCAAAGTCCCAGGGCTGTGGGACTCCTAGAGAAGCATTTCAAATGGCTGCAGAGTCAGAGGGTGGATGGTGTTCTGTTCTCCAG
>NW_012117184.1:4518-5823 GCF_000951035.1 Colobus angolensis palliatus
AAAAAAAAAAAAAAAAAAAATCGGAGAAGCATATTATTTAGTTTTATACACACACACACACACACACACACACACATATATATTAGAGAGAGAGATAAAGGTAACACTGAGAATAGTTGGAAGTGGTTGCCTCTAGGGGTGGGAAGTAGGGCCGCCCATGCACAGTTGCGAAGGTTGTTCACTAGAGTTGAGCAGTACCCCACCTATATGATCATATACAGTGGCCCTAGTAAGAAAAAGGTGTTTAAAGTATTTTTTAAATTATATATAATAATATACAGTGGCCCAAAGCCTGGCTGGGTTTGGACAGAGTCTCACTCTGTCGCCCAGACTGGAGTACAGTGGCACGATCTTGGCTCATTGCAGACTCTGCCTCCCGGGTTCAAACGCTTCTCCCACCTCAGCTTCCCGAGGAGCTGGGATTACAGGCATGTGCCACCACGCCCGGCTAATTTTTTGTATTTTTAGTAGAGATGGGGTTTCACCATGTTAGCCAGGATGGTCTCGATCTGCTGAACTCGTGATCCACCCGCCTCGGCCTCCCAAAATGTTGGGATTACAGGCATGAGCCTCCACACCCGGCCACTCTTCTGCTTTCTTATCACACATTCACAGCACAAAAGCCACACCGTCCCTTCTCTGAATTCGTGCTAAACTGTGAGATACTCAGCTTCTTCTAGTTTGTGGAATAAGACAGTGTTCTTGGCATGGTATGTAAAGGAAGCAGACGGCTGGGCACTGTGACTCCGCCTGTAATCTCAACACTTTGGAAGGCTGAGGTGGGAGGATCACTTGAGAACAGGGGCTCGAGACCAGCCTAGGTAACAGAGCAAGACCCCGTCTGTAATAAATAAATAAAGGAAACAGAAGAAGACCTACCAGTGTAGGGATAGGGTGGGGAAGGGAAGTAGTAAGGGGAAGTAGAGCTAAAGTCTCATTTATCATACCTGGAAATCAGAAGATAGAATCAAAATAGATAAATTAAGAAATAATCAGGGCCGGGTGCGGTGGCTCATGCCCGTCATCCCCGCAGTTTGGGAGGCCAAGATGAGTGGATCCTTTGAGTCCAGGAGTTTGAGACCAGCTGGACAACATGGTAAAATCCCATCTCAACAAAAATATATAAAAATTAGCTGGGTATGCTGACGCATGCCTGTGGTCCCAGCTACTGTGGCGGCTTATGTGGGAGGATCACTTGAGCCTGGGAAACAGAGGTTGCAGTGAGCCAAGATTGCACCACTCACTGGACTCCAGCCTGGGTGACACAGCAAGACCCTGTTTCCAAAAAAAAACAAACAAACAAAC
>NW_012117185.1:0-1327 GCF_000951035.1 Colobus angolensis palliatus
GAGCTGAGATGGCACCACTGCACCCCAGCCTGGGTGACACAGTGAGATTCTGTCTCAAAATAATCAAACAAACAAACAAAGCAATAAATAAATAACTTTTGAGAGCCCCAAACAGGCCGGACTCTGTGCTAGACGCTAAGAATAAAACAATGAATGCAACGAATGAGACTGGGTCTCTGCCTTTAAGGCTTTACATTCTCATCATCTGTAATTTTTTTTAATAGACACTAAGGCAGAGATATGCACTGGCTGCTCTGGGTACACGGTGGATAGGGGGTTGAAAGAATAAAAATTAACCATAATTGATAACATTTATTAAGCTTTCATTGTGTGCTAATCCCTTTGAATACGTAATTCACCTAATCCTTACAACCCTGTGAGGTAAATGTTACCTTTATTTTTAAGAAAATCAAATTGAGCTTTAGAAAGATTAAATAATTTGCCCAGAGTGACACACACAACTGAGAAATAAATACAGCCTTGAACTGTTTAGTTCCAAAATCTATGCTTTTATTTTAGTAGAGTTTTGTAGGTGACTCAGTTTATGACTTGTTTCTGAAGCTAGCTACTTGCTCAATTTACCCACAAAGGACAAGGTGCTTTGTATTTTAGTTCTCAAAGTTAGATATGCTCTACTCCTAGCTACACATCATCTGCCCCTCTACAGCTCAATGGAAAGGTCCCCCCTACCTGCTGGGGCTGTTACCTGACTGTTGCTCAACTCACTGGTTAAATCAATTGGACAGAGCGTGGTTGGCTCTAGAGTAGCAAATTTTCTATGAATATACTGGCCTTACAAAAAGCTGATTTGGTCACCAGCTTTCAGTCTGATTTCCACAAACAGGGCGAGGGTTGTCAAAAGAATAAGCTTATGGAGCTGATGAAGAACTTGATGATGAGGGGAGGTTTTCCCATCCGGCAGGGCCAGTGTCAACCACGCAAGCAGCTTCTACTGCTCTAAATTTTTAGCATGCACCTGTCTGGACTAGCAACTCCCTACACCCTCTGCTTTAAAGATTATCAGCATTTCAGGATTACTGTTTGTATTGATTTCCTATTGCTGGTGTAACAAATCACCACAAACTTCAGCTAATTTTTGTATTGTTAGTAGAGACGGGGTTTCACCATGTTGGCCTGGCTGGTCTCAAACTCCTGACCTCAAGTGATCCACCCACCTCGGCCTCCCAAAGTGCTGGGATTACAGGTGTGAGCCACCTTGCCTGGCTCTCACATCTGCTTCTATCATCACATCTCCTTTGCTCATTCTGACACTCCAGTGTCCTTCTTACTAGGACTCTTATGATTACATTGGACCCAACCAGATAAT
>NW_012117185.1:8862-10130 GCF_000951035.1 Colobus angolensis palliatus
TGGCGGGCACCTGTAGTCCCAGCTACTGGGGAGGCTGAGGTAGGAGAATGGCATGAACCTGGGAGGCGGAGCTTGCAATGAGCCGAGATCGGGTCACTGCACTCCAGCCTGGGCGACCAGCGAGACTCTGTCTCAAAAAAAAATAATAATAATAATATTAATAATAGTATGTTCATTTAATACAAGATTAGTATTGAGGAAAATTCCAGTGCAAGAAAACCTTCGCAATTGTGAAGTTATGCACCAGCAGTCCAGAAATTAACTGTAGATGTCTTTGTTTTTAAGTTGACACTATTTCTGAAATCTTACCATTTATAAATTGTCAGGGCCAGAGCTTCACATATTAAAAAATAGGCCACAGTTCCTCTCATTCTGATCCTTTTGTGTTTGCCATAGTTGAATATAGCTGTAAATTAAAAATAGGAAAAGTGGATCTAGGAACATTTGAAAGATTTATTCAGTTTGAAACAGAAACCAGCAACTCATGTTAAATGAGCTCCAAGAATATGGGAATTGGAACAGAATCTGTGTTTGGTTCAATGCCTACTCCTGTGAGGACCCCAAGGAAGAGCAAACTTCAGCAGTCTTGCTGTCATGCCACATGCCCCTCACTGTTTGAGAGGCCACGCCGAACCGAATCATTTCCGGAGTTCATCTTTTATCAAGGTCATTAATTAGGAAGAATAATGTAAATTAACTAAAAATACACTATTCAAGCTTTTTAAAAATAAGAATTAGCCTTTTGGTAAAAATAGGAAAAAGAAAAAAAGGGAGAGGATGCTCAGTATATTTTCTACCACTCTAAACTTGCGGCCTTTTCACTTCTCTGGATTCTTTTCTAGTTTGTTTCTATGGGTATTTTCACGGTGTTGCAAATCTTAGCCCCTTTCTTGCTGACATTATTTTAAATCATTTTGGGGGCTTCTAAGCTATAGTGTTTGAGGAGGGAGGTGCAAATGAAGAAACAGTTTCACCCTTGGCTTTCCTTCATATTTCCACCTGCGGGTGAGCGCTTGGGCAGGAAGGCTTGAGGTGAGGGAAAGGTAAACAGGCAGTTGAAAGATGTCCTAGGAGGCAGTTTAGGGCTCCTCAGGCTGGGGGCAGGAAGATGGAGGGGGTTGTTGTGAAGGGGAAACCAAAATGAAAGCCCCCTGAATACACCGTTCATTTTCCTGTCATTGGGTCTTTGTTACGTTTCCTTGTGTATTTATACCCATTCTTTAAGACCTAGATTCGGTGTTCTCTGTTTTCTGTAAATTTCCTGGACG
>NW_012117186.1:0-274 GCF_000951035.1 Colobus angolensis palliatus
GCCACTGCACTGCAGCTTCAGCAACAGAGTGAGACTCCATCTCAAAAAAAAAGAAAAGAAAAAGAAAAAAAGTGGTATATTCATTCAATGGAGTATTATTCAGCAGTAAAACAGAATCAAGGCTGGGCAACGTGTCTCATGCCTCCAATCCCAGAACTCTGGGAGGCCGAGGCAGCAGAATTACTTGAGCTCAGGAGTTCAAGACCAGCCTGGGCAATGTGGTGAAAACCCATTTCTACAAAAAATTTAAAAATTAGCTGGGAAGCCTGGGCAG
>NW_012117186.1:8369-9866 GCF_000951035.1 Colobus angolensis palliatus
AATTAGCTGAGTGTGGTGGCACATGCCTGTAACCCCAGCTACTCGGGAGGCTGAGGCAGGAGAATCGCTTGAACCCAGGAGGCAGAGGTTATAGTGAGCTGAGATTGCACCACCACACTCCAGCCTGGGTGACAAAGTGAGATGCCATCTAAAAAAAGAAAAGAAAAGAAAAAAAGAAAATGAATTATTTATGGAGAAGCTTTCAATCGTCATCCAAAGATTGAACCCAGGCCAGGCACGGTGGCTCATGTCTGTAGTCCTAGCACTTTGGGAGGCCAAGGCAGTGGATCACTTGAGGTCAGGAGTCCAAAACCAGCCTGGCCAACATGGTAAAACCCTGTCTCTACTGAAAATACAAAAAAAAATTAGCTGGGCATGGTGGTGGGTGCCGTTAATTTCAGCTACTTGGGAGGCTGAGGCACAAGAATCGCTTGAACCCTGGGGGTCAGAGGTTGTGGTGAGCCGAGATAGTGCCATTACACTCCAACCTGGGCAACAGAGCGAGACTCCATCTCGAAAAACAAAAGAATGAACCCAAACACTTCTTGAAAACAAGCTCACCCCACTAGGAGCCCAGGTATAGCACATTGAGGTCAAGTCATTTACACTATCAGAAAAATATAACCATATCATGACTGCACACGGTGGCTCACAACCGTAATCCCAGCACTTTGGGAGGCCAAGGCCAGCTGATCACTTGAGGCCAGGAGTTTCGAGACAAGCCTGGCCAACATGGTGAAACCCTTTCTCTAGTAAAATTACAAAAATTAACCAGGCGTGGGCCGGGTGTGACGGCTCATGCCTGTAATCATAGCACTTTGGAAGTTCAAGGCAGGCAGATCACCTGAGGTCGGGAGTTTGAGACCAGCCTGACCAAGATGGAGAAACCTTGTCTCTACTAAAAATACAAATATTAGCTGGGCATGGTGGCAGATACCTGTAATCCCAGCTACTCAGGAGACAGAGGCAGGAGAATCACTTGAACCTGGGAGGCAGAGGTTGCAGTGAGCCGAGATCGCACCACTGCACTCCAGCCGAGGAAACAGAATGAGACTCCATCTCAAAAAATAAAAATAAAATAAAAAATAAAATTAGCCAGGCGTGGTGGCACACACCTGTAATCCCAACTACTCAGGAGGTTGAGGCACAAGAATCACTTGAACCTGGGAGGTGGAGGTTGCAGTGAGCTGAGATCATGCCATTGCATTCCAACCTTGGCGATAGAGCAAGACTCCATCTCGAAAAAGAAAAGAAAAGAAAAATATAACCATATGAACCATTCCTTAAGGATAAATAAGTTTTCAAAGGGAAACAGAGTCATTCCATCAGACTGAATCATTGTACTGATAAAAACTTTAAGTAAATTACCTTTTGTTTCAAGGGGGAAAAATGAAGTTAGAATTGCTAATCAACCTGGCCTCTAAACCTCTAAATCTCCATCTCTCCTCAAACCTTAACAGCTTTTTCCTGCCCTGTTCTCTCAGCTAATGAATTCGC
>NW_012117187.1:0-534 GCF_000951035.1 Colobus angolensis palliatus
TCACTGTGTTCGCCAGGATGGTCTTGATCTCCTGACCTCGTGATCCGCCCGCCTCGGCCTCCCAAAGTGCTGGGATTACAGGCGTGAACCACCATGCCTGGCCAAAACTCCCAATTTTTATTTAGCCAAGAACTCTTCTCTCAACTCTAGGCATATCCAGTTGCCCAATGACATCTCACTATGTTATCTGGAAGGCAACCTCAGAATTGAACTAATTATTACTCTCCCATTCCAACTCATTACTTCTTCAGTGTTTCTTATTTCATTAAATGGTACTACTAACCACGTAGTTGGCTTAAAATAACACATTTATTCTCAGAATTCTGCAGTTCAGATGTTCAAAATGGGTGTCAACAGGGCTGCACTCCTCCTGGAGGTCCTGGGGAGAACGTTTCTTTGCCTTTTCCAGGCTCTAGAGACTGCCCTCATTCCCTGGCTTGTGGTCGCCTTCCAGTCAGCATTTGTGTGATTCTGACCTTTGCTTCTAATGACACATCTCCTTCTATGACTCAGACTCCTGTGCCTTCTTCTTTC
>NW_012117187.1:6634-7833 GCF_000951035.1 Colobus angolensis palliatus
GTTTTCAATAATTATCAAACATTTACTATCCTTCTACTGGTTTATCTCTCTGTTTTTTTGTGTGTGTTTTTTTTTTTCTGACACCGAGTTTCACTTTGTTGCCCAGGCTGGAGTGCAGTGGCGTGATCTTGGCTCACTGCAACCTCTGCCTTCCGGGTTTAAGTGATCCTCCTGCCTCAGCCTCCGACGTACCTGAGATTACAGGCACATGCCACCATGCCCAGCTACTCTCCTGAACACTTAAAAAATATTTTATTCATAAGGATATCAGAGGAGAATATTATCCTTACCCATAAGCAAATTATGGATAAAATATCAGTATTTTATCCATTAGGATATCAATGATTATGATTTGTAAGATACTACTTTCTCAAAATTGAGATTCTTCTGTCTTGTGCATTACTCAGATATACTTAGCAACTAATCAACAGATTACTTCAATATACTAATCAACTATCAAAAAAGTTGTTCCTAATGAACCATCCTTGATTCTTGTTTCTAATTTGTTGGTCTGATTGGATAGTGATTTGTAAGCAACTACTTAAAGGCACCAGAAAGTGTTTTTGGAAGGATTAGAAAATTTTAAAATTGAATCCTTTTCTAACATAAATAATCACTCTTCAAATTTAAATTTTCTATTTTAGTTTTCTCACAGTGATAGACATCTCTTACAAAAGAATTTGTCAGAACAAGATAATTATGAATTTAGAAACAGTGTTTGAACCAAGCATCAATAATTACATTGTTGATGTTCAATCATCAATTCGACAATTCGTATTAAGTGCTTACTATGTACCAGGCATTGTATTAGGTGAATAAAAGATGCAAAGGTTCCTGTATCCATGGAACTTACATTCCTGTAAAGGTCTGCTGAATTCAACATTTGAGGCTTATGGAAATAATTTTAGAGAACGTTTAACTTTAAGAGAACTTTAAGAGCTTATATATATATATTTGTTTCCTATGTATGTTTGAATATTTGCAACTGTTCATCGATGTAAAAACACAATCTGCCGGCCAGGCACAGTGACTCACGCTTGTAATCCCAGCACTTTGGGAGGCCGAGGCGGGCGGATCACTTGAGGCCAAGAGTTTGAGACCAGCCTGGTCAACGTGGCAAAACCCTGTCTCTACTAAAAATACAAAAATTAGCCGGGCGTGGTGACGGGCGCCTGTAGTCCCAGCTACTTGGGAGGCTG
>NW_012117188.1:0-20663 GCF_000951035.1 Colobus angolensis palliatus
TGTTAGCCAGGATGGTCTCGATCTCCTGACCTCATGACCCACCCATCTCGGCCTCCCAAAGTGCTGGGATTACAGGCTTGAGCCACCGCGCCCGGCCTAGCCTGTGTTCTTAAGAACTTAAAACCTCTTCAAGTTTCGCCTGACCTAAAATCTAAGCATCTTATTTTCTTTTGCAACAGTGCTTGGCCCCAATACAAATTTGACAATGGTTCTGTAGCAGGATGAGTGGCAGACAAAACTCCTCAGACACCAAGTTAAAGAAGGAAGGGGTTTACCTGGCCGGGGGCAACTGGCAAGGCTTCTGTCTCAAGAGCTGAGCTCCCTGAGTGAGCAATTCCTGTCCCTTTTAAGGACTCACAACTCTAAGGGGGTGCATGTGAGAGGGTCGTGATTGATTGAGCAAGCAGGGGGTATGTGACTGGGGGCTGCATGACCGGTAATTAGATCAGAACAAAACAAGATAGGGATTTTCACAGTGCATTTCTATACAATGTCTGTAATCGATAGATAACAGAACCAATTAGGTCAGGGATCGACCTTTAACTACCGGGCCCAGGGTGTGGCGCTGGCTGTCTGCCTGTGGATTTCATTTCTGCCTTTTAGTTTTTACTTCTTCATTCTTTGGAGGCAGAAATTGGGCATAAGACAATATGAGGGGTGGTCTCCTCCCTTATTCCTCCCTTTTGAGACTCTCACTCATTTTACTAGTGGGATTTCTCACTTTCATTTTCACTACCCGTGTCTTCTTGCAAGACAGTTCGATAGTGATTTACATAGTACATTTGTGCTGAGGCATTTTGGTGAACTAAGGTAGTGATGAAGCTTTTTATCATTCAAAGAAGTACAGGTATCAAACAATAGGCAGGTTCCTATTATTATTATAGCCCTATTATAAGAGTTTTAAATCCTCCTAGTGCTGGGAACCATTTTCCAAACATGGCCCCAGGATCAAATCCATGCCACCCTTCCACAGGCACATGTGCTAGTTTTATCATATCTCTAACTATGTCTTCAACTACTTGCCCTTGATTATCTATATGTAGGCAGCAATTAGTAAGGTTAAATTTCCTGCAGATCTCTCCTTCAGCTGCTAGCAAATAGTCGAGAGCTAATCTATTTTGATAGATAGCATTTCTCATCAGAGTTTCTTGCCGGGCCAGAATACTCAAGGCTCTGCCAGTTTTATTAGTGATTATTTCTAAGACAGCTTGTAACTGTATGATTCGGTTGATCATGTAAATGGGGGTTCAGTATCCCTATGAGCCGTCTTGTGCCCAAGTAGCAGGCCCATAATATTGTATGATTCTCTCAGGGAGCCATTCATCATCTTTCCAATTTCCTATAGCTATACTTCTCTTTCCACGGGAAGCATAGACAGGGAAGCCCAGGAGTTCGCCTGTTTTTGTGGGCAGTAGGAAGAAAGATGGTTTAATAGTGCCAATACACAAATACCTGCCCACTGGTCAGGTAATTTGGCATAAACTTGATGCCCACATATCCAATACAATCCAGTGGGGGCTGTCCACTCCCGGTGGGACTCTGGGTGGGTCCACATGATTTGCAACTTTGGGAATCTGCTAAATGGATTCCTCTCTGTTTGATTTGAACTCCAACAAGTGACTGTTTCTGTGGTACCATTATACGGTTTCTGTCCCAGACAACTAAGTCATCCTACGGGGTGAGTGAATTCTTTTCTTCTCTAGCTATGCAATACTGTCCAATAATTGAGGCTTTTAGGACCCAGAAATTATCAGGGTGATTCTTTTGAGCTGGGAATTCATCAGGAACTGGGTCTGTAGGCACTAATTCTCGGGCTTCCCATGGCCATTGATCTCCCATTACATTTCTTCCACATACATAACATGAAGTGACATTGAGAAATTAGGCTACATGCTCGGCTAATTGCAAAAACAAATTTCTTGTTTTGTTTTTTTTTTTTTCTGGAATTTCTGGTACTGGTACATTTAGCTCATCATAAAAAGTTTGAAACACTGGCTCAGAAGAACGTATGTAAACTTCTCCTCAAACCAAGATATTTACTCGAGGATCCAGTCTGGCCCCATCAATTCCTAAGGTCACACACTCCTCTTTTTTCCAGCAGGGATTAAGGGTATTGGTTATTACTAGCTCTAAGGGGTTACATTGTCCCTTAGTACAGGAAGGGCCATTTTTTCCTTTCTGAAGGTGGACTGGATCCTTTTCATCATTTTTTTTTCCTTTTATCCAAGTGGCCTAAATGACACAAGACCAGTATTTACATTTATTTCCACACAGTCCTAATTTATGACAGATGTACTTATTTTCTGTCATATCGCCTCTTTTCTAATTAAGAAAACCACACTTTATTCCTAACTTACTACTATTAATGACAGCACAGGTATCAAATTTTAAGGTGACTTGTTTGGGCACCCTTTTTTTCCCTCTGTTTTGGCTAACACTTTACTCATATTGTTTATGAGTCCCCACCAGTCCTCAGTCCTTAATCTTATTTTAAAACCTGTGGTCATGGGAGGCTCAGATGGGTCATAACACACATCAGGTTGGTCATTTCCTGGTATACGTACCTTGTATAGAATAACATTATACAAACAAGTTCTTTTTAGAGTTCCGGTACACTTATAATAACCGTAAAATAATAGGACCATAGCAACCTTTTGTCCTCAGTGACTTGATGTACACACTGGGAACAGCCCTCAGTCTGAGGAAGGTCAGTTGAAGTCCTTACTGTACAAGTCCAAATTTAAAGGAAAATGAATCCCGCAATGAGTTTCCTCATGCTTCAGCCGTGCGTGGACCAGTCAGCTTCCGGGTGTGACTGGAGCAGGGCTTGTCATCTTCTTCAGAGTCACTTTGCAGGGGTTGGCGAAGCTGCTCCCATCCACTTACCGCTTACAGTCTACTGATGTTTAAGGATGGTCTCGGAGGTTGGGCCTGCTAGAATAAACTGAGTCCAACACCTCTACATAGTTATGTTCAACTGGGCTCTCTGATACTAAAATATTGACTCAAATCCTGCAGCTATTTGATTTCAAGCTTTAAATTGATCTGGTATTCCTTGTAGGACCCCAATTGAGTCTAAATAGACATGAGAGTTGAAAGGCCCATAAGGGGCTTCTCTCACTTTATGATGTCTTATTATTTTTTTCCTTCTGGTTGATGAAATGCCAGGGTGAAAAGGATAGCCAAGTGGACTAAAGTACAAGTGCCACTCCAGTTATTCAGCAGAGTGCCCAGTAAAGGCCCACCACAATACCACCACATATCCGCTCAGGCATGAACAAGGGCTGACTGATTGATAAGCTCTTGAAAATTCTTAAGCTCACTGCATCCTTTCAGATCTCCAAGGAATGCTAAGTTTCCTCCCTGCCATGAGAGACACAAAGTGAACTTAGTGTTCAGAGATGGAAGCTGGATGGCCCTCGGGGACTGACCCACAGGGACTTTGGGATATAGCAGAGAGAGCTTGGCATGACTTATTACTCCAGGCTATAGAATCCTGGAAAAGAGCTATCATGCAGCCTATGCCGGTCAACTGGAGGACAACCTTAGTGGAAGGGGGACAATCTGGGCCTCTGGCCTGCCATGTGCACAAGCATAACAATTGCTTTTGTTTAATGTGCAGATGGAATATTTAATCCATTTTAACCAGGCATTTGCATCTTGGTATCCTGTCTTAATTGCTAAAGTTTGTTTTAAGGATTTAACTTCTATGATCCTCTAGTAAAATGAATGTATGGTTTTAGGGAAATTACAAATTCCAGTTGGGGCAGTCCATCCTTGCTCTTCAGTGGTCCACAGAATGTTGGACCAACTATGGCACGAAAACTGTACATCGGGGGGTAACACTCTTGGTTGGCACTGGGGTCTTTATCGAAATCTCCCCAGATTAAATGGTCCTACTTTACTAATGCCTAGTCTGAGGACAGTCAGGAGGGACAGAAGTACTTTTCGGAAGTAGAAAGCTGTCTTTGACTTGACAAGTACTCACAGGGTATAACAAAGCAAGCATTAAATTCAATAGTTTGAGGCGAAATTGACTTGGTTATATTAATAACTAGATGGTCAACAATAGAACGAGGAAAGAAGAAAGAGTAATAGAATGGATTAAAAGAGTTAATTTTTTCTTAGCTTTAGTTTGGTAGGGTTTTCCCCTGGGACTATGGCCAATGACTCTGGAGGGGGTGGCACTTTCTTGACTCAGGTGTGATGAGTCCCTCTTTTTTTTTTTTTTTTTTTGCTGTACGAACAGCAGTCTTGGTGGTTAGCAGCACAAGGTAGGGTCCTTCCCAGGCTGGCTCGAGTTTTTTTTCTTTCCACCTTTCGATGAGAACATGATCTTCAGGCTGGTGCTGGTTTACTGGAAATTCTAGGGGTGGTACATGTGCTAAAAGACTTTTAGGGTTTTATTTATTTTGTGTGTGTGTGTGAGAAAGGAAAGTGGAAGATAAACCAAGTACATAATTTTTAAGAAAATGACCTTTTGTTTTAAATGTGGGGGCCTTGGCAGTGGATTTAGGTCCTTAGTGCCTTTTTACTGAGAAATTTCCTTTAGCACCTATTTTTATTAGTTTTTAAACCAAAAAAAGCCAAATACCATTTCACATTTAGCAATGCTTCTTGTATGATTTTTATACAAGATAAGCTACATTTTATCTTTATATTTGTGTGTTATTAATGCTAAACCTAATTTTAATAAAACCTTGTAGACATCTTTATTTAATTTTTAATGTTTGACAATAAGGTAAGATTTTATAGACTCTTTTTAATCTTTTATAATTTTTGCTAAAGAGCAGGTTGGTGCTTTAAGAAAAACCTGTTATGCTTTTACTTTAATGTCCGGTTCACAGAAGAACTGGGTGATACTTCTTTAAATTTAGCTAATATGTTTACACACAGAATGTTCTTTACAATTAATGTTTTAAACCTTGCTTAAACCTTCAAAACAGTAATTTTTAACTTTTTAGTGTAGATAAAAATATACATTCTTATGCCTCCTTATAATCCTTTTACCAAAGGTATATTTTGCTTTTCTTATACAACTTGCACGTAAACTGTTTTTTTTGTTGTTTTTTGTTTTTTTTCAATAGTTTTACATTCAGGTAGCCTAGTTACTTTTAAATTATACAACATTTTTTGCATAAATTCTTTTTTTAATACACTTTTTTAATAACTTTTTTTCATGACTTTTACAGGCAATTTTTTGACATGCCTTAACTTTCTGACTTATTACAAACATTTCTTTCTTTAAACAACCAGTTAATTTATTTCAGGACAAGAATTTACTATATAATATTCTTTTTAGATAAATTCAACCCCCCGCCCTTTTTTCCCTTTTTTTTTTCCGAAGATGATAACCATTCTTTTCCAAAGTGAGCCTTTTTTTATGTCTGTGGACTAGACTGTCTAAGGCCACAAGAATAGAATTACTGTAATACATGTTACACTGTTAACTTTTAGCAAACTTTACTTTTGTTAAAAACCTTATAAGTTTGGGATTTTAATTATCCTTTGCTATTAATACGACCTTGTTTTGTCCAAATTAGAATTGGTATGATGGCTTTTAAAGGAACAGAGTACACTTTTTTTTTCCTATCAACTACTTGTATATCTCTTTCTTTCTCTCTTTGACTTTGTCTCTCTTTCTTTGACTTTTCTTTTGCCTCTGTCTCTTCCTCTCTCTCTGCCTCTGTCTTTCTCTCTCTCTCTCCTTGACTCCCTCTTTGCCTGTCTCTTCCTCTCCATCTCTTCCTCTCTCTCTCTCTTTGCCTCTTTTCCTCTCTGTCTCTTTCCTTTCTCTCTCTCTGCTGGTCTTTCCTTGCCTCTGCCAGCCACTTATGCTGCTGTTCTTTCAACCACTGTATGTTGGGGGCAGGGGATCTAAAACAAGCTGGCCTGGGTTCCCTGGCTTACAGGTTACCTTGTGCCATATCTTTGAAACAAGGGACCTGTCAAGGCTTCCTTCTAATGGCCAACCTACCTCTAATGCTGGCCAGTCTATCTTACACAAAGTTTTACGTTTTCCATGTGTCATAGTACTCCATAGTCTCCCTTAAATCTTCTTTTTGAAAATTTTCAACATAGTTCCTAATGGGGTGGGCTTACTTTGTGCCTCACCCATGTTTCCTCTAGACAAAACACCACAAAACAAAGAACGGGTAAAAAGGGCACACACACACACACTTTTGTAGTTTACACCAAACCAAAATCAGAGTATCCAGAAATCCAAGCCATGTCAAAACCAAAGCGAAAGTATCAAACAACCCAAGTCAAGTCAAAAACAAAAACCAAAGTACCAGTACAGGTACACCATGGGTGATCAGGCCACAATTCCACTCAAATGGAGTGGGGAAGTTCCCAAGACCGGTCCTGTCAAGCAATTCAAACGAAATCAAAATCAAAACCAAAGTGCCGATAAAGGCACGCCGTGGGTGATCAGGCCACGCTTCCACTCAAATGGAGTGGGCCAGTTCCCAAGACTGGTCCTGTCAAGCAATTCAAACCAAATCAAAACCAAAACCAAAACCAAAGTGCCGATAAAGGCATGCCATGGGTGATCAAGCCATGCTTCCACTCAAATGGAGTGGGCAAGTTCAAAGACTAGTCTTACCAAGTTTTAGATGTCCAGACTCCAAGTGCCCATTCCTTCCTGGTGTTCAGCCACTGTGTTGATCCTCCACGGGGGCCTGCCACACACTGCTCTGGTGGGGCATCCCACCAAGGCAAATGCCTACCCTGGAGCACTCTCAGGATCTGTGTCGCTTGGGCTGGTTGGAGTCCCCGTCAGGGATGTTCCACAGGGCAAGCTTAAGCCGCCTAAGGAGCTGCCTTGACCATCCACCATTCACCTCGCTTCCCGGTCAGCGAATCAAGAAATGTAGCAGGGTGAGTGGCAGACAAAACTCCTCAGACACCAAGTTAAAGAGAGAAGGGGTTTATTCAGCCAGGGGCATCAGCAAGACTTCTGTCTCAAGAGCCGAGCTTTTAAGGGCTCACAACTCTAAGGGGGTGCATGTGAGAGGGTCGTGACTGATTGAGCAAGAAGGGGGTACGTGACTGGGGGTTGCATGCACCGGTAATTAGATCAGAACAAAACAGGATAGGGATTTCCACAGTGCATTTCATTACAATGTCTGTAATCTATAGATAACAGAAGCAATTAGGTCAGGGGTCGATCTTTAACTACCAGGCCCAGGGTGTGGCTCCGGCTGTCTGCCTGTGGATTTCATTTCTGCCTTTTAGTTTTTACTTCTTCTTTCTTTGGAGGCAGAAATTGGGCATAAGACAATATGAGGGACGGTCTCCTCCTTTAGTTCTAAATGGCCAGAAAATGGCACTTTCGATTTCTCCATCCTACAAGACCTAAATAATTTTTGTCGGAAAATGGGCAAATGATCTGAGGTGCCTTACATCCAGGCATTTGTTATGCTTCATTCCCTCCCTAGTCTCTGTTGCCAACGCGATTCCTCCCAAATCCTCCTTTCCCTCCCACCTGTCTCCTCAGTCCCAACCCCAAGCTCCCAAGCATCTCTGAGTCTTTCCAGTCTTCCTTTTCTACAGATCCATCTGATCTCTCCCCTCCTCCCCAGGCTGCTTGTTGCCAGCCGAGCTAAGTCCCAATTCATCCTTAGCTTCTGCTCCTTCACCCTACAGTCCTTCTATCACTTCCCCTCCTCACACCCAGCCTGGCTTACAGTTTAGTTCTGTGACTAGTTCTTCCCCACCTACCCAACAATTCCCTCTTAGAGAAGTGGCTGGAGCTGAAGGCATAGTCAGGGTACATATATCCTTCTCTCTATGAGACCTCTCTCAGATCAGTCAGCATTTGGGCTCTTTCTCTTCAGACCCCACTAAATATATACAGGAATTCCAATATCTAACTGTCCTACAATTGAACCTGGAGTGACTTAAATGTCATCCTGACTTCTACCCTCTCCCCAGATGAATGGGAAAGAGTTTTTTCTCTAGCCCGATCTCACACTGATAACCACCAGCTTCACAAGCCAGACCTCCAGGAAGGCATTATAGCAGTTCCCCAGGAGGATCCCCAATGGAACTATCAGGCAGATTCCCCAGGTACAGGTAGGTGAGATTACACGATTTGCTGCCTAGTTGAAGGGCTTAAAAAGGCAGCTTACAAAGCTGTTAATTATGACAAACTTAAAAAAACTACCCAAGGTAAAGAGAAAAACTCAGCCCAGTTCACAGCCCGCTTAGCAGCAACCCTTAGATGCTTTATTGCCCTAGATCCAGAGGGGCCAGTAGGCAGCCTTATTCTTAATATGCATTGTATCACCCAGTCAGCCTCAGACATTAAAAAAAAGCTTCAAAAATTGGAATCCGGACCTCAAACCCCACAACAGGAATTAACCTCACCTTCAAGGTGTACAATAACAGAGACAAGGTAGCCAGACAGCAATGCATTGCTGAATTACAGCTATTTGCCTCTACTGTAAGACAACCCACAACCAGGTCTCCAGCATAAAAGAAATTCAAAAAATCCAAGCCACAGCTCCCAGGGCTCTTTCAAAACATCCTCATGGGCCTTGCTTCAAATGCTATAAAGCCTGGCCACTGGGCCAAGGAATGCCTGCAGCCCGGGATTCCTCCTAGTCTGTGCCCTGTCTGTGCAGGCCCCCACTGGAGGTGGGACTGTCCGACTCACATCGCCACCACTTCTAAAGCCCCTGGAGCCCAAACCCAACGTTCCTTGGCTGAATCCTTCCCAGACCTCCTCAGCTTAGCAGCTGAAGACTGATGCTGCCTGATCACCTCGTAAGCTCCCTGGACCATCACAGACGCTGAGATGTAACTCTTACAGTGGAGAGTAAGTCCGTCCCCTTCTTAATCAATAGGGAGGCTACCCACTCCACATTACCTTCTTTTCAAAGGCCTGTTTCCCTTGACTCCATAACTGTTGTGGGTATTGATGGCCAGGCTTCTAAACCTCTTAAAACTCCCCAACTCTGGTGCCAACTTGGACAACATTGTTTTATGTACTCCTTTTTATTTATCCCCACCTGCCCAGTTCCCTTATTAGGCCAAGACATTTTAACTAAATTATCTGCTTCCCTGACTATTCCTAGGCTACAACCACACGTCATTGCTGCCTTTTCCCCCAGTTCAAAGCCTCCTTCACATCCTCCCCTTGTATCTCTCCACCTTAAACCACAAGTATAGGACACCTCTACTACCTCCTTGGCAACCGATCATGCACCCCTTACCATCCCATTAAAACCTAATCACCCTTACCCTGCTAAACACCAGTATCCTAACCCACAGCATGCTTGAAAGGATTAAATCCTGTTATCACTCACCTGCTACAGCATGGCCTTTTAAAGTCTATAAACTCTCCTTACAATTCCCCCATTTTACCTGTCCTAAAACCGCACAAGCCTTGCAAGTTAGTTCAGGATCTGTGCCTTATCAACCAAATTGTTTTGCCTAGCCACTTCAGGGTGCCAAACCCATATGCTCTCCTATCCTCAATACTTCCCTCCACAGCCCATTATTCTGTTCTAGATCTCAAACATGCTTTCTTTACTATTCCTTTGCACCCTTCATCCCAGCCTCTCTTCACTTTCACTTGGACTGACCCTGACACCCATCAGGCTCAGCAAATTACCTAGGCTCTGCTGCCGCAAGGCTTCACAGACAGCCCCCATTACTTCAGTCAAGCCCAAATTTCTTCCTCTTCTGTTATCTATCTCGACATAATTCTCATAAAAACACATGTGCTCTTCCTGCTGTTCATGTCCAGCTAATCTCCCAAACCCCAATCCCTTCTACAAAACAACAACTCCTTTCCTTCCTAGGCATGGTTAGGGCAGTCAGAATTCTTACACAAGTGCCAGGACCATACCCTGTAGCCTTGCTGTCCAAACAACTTGACCTTACTGTTTTAGCCTAGCCCTCATGTCTGCATGCAGCAGCTGCCTCTGCTTTAATACTTTTAGAGGCCCTAAAAATTACAAACTATGCTCAACTCACTCTACAGTTCTCATAACTTCCACCTATCAATCTCTTCCCAAACAAGGCAAGTGGTTCTTAGACCAAGAAAAATACCTCCTTCCAGCCTCACAGGCCCATTCTATTTTGTTGTCATTCATAACCTCTTCCATCTAGGTTACGAGCCACTAGCCCATCTCTCAAAGCCTCTCATTTCCTTTCCATCGTGGAAATTTATCCTCAAGGAAATCACTTCTCAGTGTTCCATCTGCTATTCTACTACCCCTCAGGGATTGTTCAGGACCCCTCCCTTTCCTACACATCAAGCTCTGGGATTTGCCCCTGCCCAGGACTGGCAAATTGACTTTACTCACATGCCTCGAGTCAGGAAACTAAAATACCTCTTGGTCTAGGTAGACACTTTCACTGGATAGGTAGAGGCCTTTCCCACAGGGTCTGAGAAGGCCACCGTTGTCATTTTTTCCCTTCTGTCAGACATAATTCCTCAGTTTAGCCTTCCCACCTCTATACAGTCCAATAACAGACCGGCCTTTATCAGTCAAATCACCCAAGTAGTTTTTCAGGCACTTAGTATTCAGTGAAACCTTTATATCCTTTATCATCCTCAATCTGCAGGAAAAGTAAAACAGACTAATAGTCTTTTAAAAACACACCTCACCAAGCTCAGTCACCAACTTAAAAAGGACTAGACAATACTTTTACCACTTTACCTTCTCAGAAGTCAGGCCTGTCCTCGGAATGCTACAGGTTACAGCCCATTTGAGCTCCTGTGTGGACACTCCTTTTTACTGGGTTCCAGTCTTATTCCAAACACCAGCCCAACTTGAACTGCATCCCAAAAACTTAGATAGAGCCTAAAAACTCATCAACCAAGCAAGTAATTATGCTGAACCCCCTTAGGCTGTCTTTAATTGGATGTTCTAAGTCCTCCCAATTCTTAATCCTTTAATACCTGTTTTTTTCTCCTTCTCTTATTCAGACCTTGTATCTTCTGTTTAGTTTTTCAATTCATACAAAACCACATCCAGGCCATCACCAATCATTTTATATGACCAATGCTCATTCTAACAACTCCACAATATCACCTCTTACCACAAAATCTTCCTTCAGCTTAATCTTTCCCACTCTAAGTTCCCATGCTGCCCCAATCCCACTTGAAGCAGCCCTGAGAAACATCGCCCGTTATCTCTCCATACCACCCCCCCAAAATTTTCACCACCCCAACACTTAAACACTATTTTGTTTTATTTTTCTTATTAATATAAGAAGACAGGAATGTCAGGCTTCTTAACCAAAGCTAAGCCATCATATCTCTTGTGACCTGCAGGTACACATCCAGATGGTCTGTTCCTGCCTTAACTGATGACATTCCACCACAAAAGAAGTGAAAATGGCCTGTTCCTGCCTTACCTGATGACATTACCTTGTGAAATTCCTTTTCCTGGCTCATCCTGGCTGAAAAGCTCCCTCACTGAGCACCTTGTGACCCCCCACCCCTGCCTGCCAGAGAACAACTCCCTTTGACTGTAATTTTCCTTTACCTACTCAAATCCTATAAAATGGCCCCACCCCTATCTCCCTTCGCTGACTCTCTTCACACTCAGCCTGCCTGCACCCAGGTGAAATAAACAGCCTTGTTTTTGCTCACACAAAGCCTGTTTGGTGGTCTCTTCACACAGACACGCATGAAAAGTACTAATTTTTGTTTTGTCAGGGACATATGGCAACCCAAAAGAGGGTGAAAAATAACATATTAAAAATTAACTTAAATATTTAAAAAATAGTATTAAAATATATCTTCTTCTGACATAATAACTAAAATAGAAATTAATCAGACATACTCATGTTATGCCCAGACCGCTTATTCCCCAGAGAAGACTACCAGAGTCCGGAGTCAAAGCCAAGCGGCAAGGATCTTTATTACAGGTTCGAACCTGGAACTTCCTCACTAGTCATGAGACGAGCGGGAAAGTTCCTTAACTGGGCTCCAGACAGCATTTTTATAGTCAGGGGTAAACAGGTATAGAGTCATAGGGGATTTTGTACACATCATACTTAGGATTGGCTGACATTTGAACAAGGTAATTTGGCTGATTATGATCGGTTCCCGCCATTTCTGGTATTTCGGTTACATTTTGAAACACTGATGACGTTTATCAGGGGCTTGCAGGGTAGGGATAGGGTAGGGGTAGGGCGGTTACATTTTGAAACACTGATGACATTTATCAGGGGCTTGTTTTCCCTGTCTGCTCACCTGGTCTGTTCTGCTTTCTAGATTCCTGGAATTGTTTGCCTAAGTTAGTTCGGGAGTTGTTTTTCAACATTGCCCCATTTCACTTTGTTGCTAGGTTTAGCAATGGGGTGGGTACACACTTTACAAAAGGCTTTGACGTGAAATATTCTTGTGGTATGCCCTTTCACTCAGTGACACAGACTTTCTGCCATTTGAAAAAATAACTGCCAGGGTGGAAACCAGGCCCACTAATAATATTAGGTGACAATTACTGTGTTCTGAATATATGCTGTAGGCACCAGAATTAAAGCATCATGTATATGATTCTGTTATATCCTCACATGGGGATTAAGATGCATTAACCTATCAGTGTTCATGGCCCCATCTCCAGGCTTGAACTTGAAATTGAGTCTGAGAAATGTAAAGGTCCCAGTGATATTCCCTCAAAATGTTTTTCTCATTTGGTTCACTGTAGCCATGATCTACATGTTTCTTTTGCTAATGTATTAAATATGCCAAAATTTTCCCTCTACAACCATAGCCCTTTTTTCAATCTCTTAGTATATTTTTCTAATAATTTCATTTCTTCTGTGCTTACCATCTTGTGATATTAAGGGGAAAGGAGCGAAAGAGTCCAAGCATAGCATAGTTGCCAGTTAGATGTTCATCCATGGTTTTGAATCGTGAGTATGATTGATAAACCTGAAATTCATTTGTAGGTGGGTTTTGCTCTTAACATTTAGCTCCTTCTTTGATCTTCAATCCAATCTAGATATCTCTGCTTGATATTATTCTTCAATAATTTAAAATTCAAGGATAAGATTTGTGTACCTCTAGTTCATCTTCATTTTTTTTCAAACCTAAATTAATATTTTCCCTCTCCTCTCCTTTTCTTTCTTTTCTAACTAGCATACATCCTAAGTCTTTTATATTGCACAATAATCCAGACCAAGATTATTTCTATGGTTGGTCAAAATATTAGACAATAGCATAAATATCTCATCGTAAGCCCTTATTAAGTTTTTAGTAAACTAACTTCTCTTAACGGTGTAGAAGAGCTCTGTACTGACTCCCAGGCTCTGTGTTTGAGGAGGAGGGTACAGCAGATGGATAAGCAATAACACAGGAAGCAGCAGGAGGGAGAGAGTGTGGCAGGTCTCCAGCTGTTTCTACACAACAGAACCTCTTTCAATTACTTATCACTGACACCAAACTTCTGATTGGAATACAGTAATGTTATTTACCTTCTATAACCCCCCTTCTCTCCTGCCCTCATGCTCATATACTTGTTTTTCCTTTTCCTTTTGTGAATCATTTTCCCTTTACAGTGCCATTGTTTGTTTTAACCCAACTTCAGATATATGTTAACCTTCAGTGTGAATTTCTCTATGTCCCCAGTTCCTCCCACTCAACCTCCAAGGTGTTATGTCTTAATGTGTATGTGCTTGATTGCCAAGGCTCCAGATAGATTTACTCTACATCACCTCTTCCCAGGGTCCCAAAGACCTGAAACATTTATATAGGTCAAATTGAAGTTGGGTAGAAAGTTGGGGAGAGGAGAAGAGGAGGAGGAGGATCTGAATATTTTTTAAATGATCAAATTAAGTCCATTAAGATAAGTGCACTCCTAGACAAACAGTATTCCTATCTGAAGAATAACCTCCTCAAAGCCTGGGCGTGTAGGTTAGAAAGGGCTCTGAGTTACTAATTAAGGTTAGAGGATAAAAAGCAGGATTAAATATGATTAAGATCACATTTCTATGATTGAAGCATTATTATTTTATGTTGAATGCATTTGTCTCTGGCAGTAGTGTAGTCCAAAAGATGTTCAAATTTGCAATAAATGTTCATACATTTTGAGTGCTGTTCCACTATAGCATACATCTAGAAATTCAAATGGACAGTTTCTTTGGGTAGCTTATTTGAAGACTATAAGGCTGTATGATTTATAAATCTCTTTCCTTTTGCATCCCCCTATACCGTGTGTGTGTGTGTGTGTGTGTGTGTGTGTGTGTGTGTGTGAAATTGTATTAAGATCTTTACTGAGATGGACTATTAAATTACTGATATTCAAAAAATTCACAAATATTAAATTTAGTCAATCTAAATAAGTTTTCAACACAGTTTTAACTTTAGCTGGATTAAACTTTGTGATACTCCTGTATTGCATTCCTCTAAATAATTTTTCAGTTTTAAAATAATCAAAACCAATATGAGTGACTTTTGGAATTTGGATGCTCCACATTAAAACAAAATTTGACCCTGTAGCCTTGTGAAATGACTTTTTGGGGAAGATAGACATGTCTTTCTATGCCATGAAGCTTCCTGAAAAAGAAGTCGGCTTGATATAATTTTTCCTTGCTCACAGCTATTTCCACCTATTTCTTCTTGGGCTATGATTCTTTAGTTTTGTCTCCATGTATTGGGAGAGTTGAATAACTAATCATAGTGCAAATGTAACAGGAGAACAAAAGTACACCAGGTATTTTCAACCAAGATATTTCAATAAAAGGAAACTGTTAAATAGATGCTGGAGAACTGAAAAAAAAAAATCTAAAAATGAACACTACAGTAATTATTGCAAGAACCCGCTGTCATCTCTAGGGCTGAGGAAGCAAAGACAACAATCTGAGGTTATCAGAACCCAGATGCTTGGAGCAGTGGTTCTGAATAGCAGTACCTCTGAAAGACTGACATTGCCCAGCTTATATGGGCACCTCTTAGGGTGATGAGACTCATTCTAGAAGTGTGACCGTTCTGGACATTTAGAAAATAGCTGGAATCTTTCCCCTCTGTTACTGCCAGTGAGAAAGAACTGCTAGGGCAACCAATAAAACCATCAAGCTAAACAAAAAAGATTGAAGTCCCTCCTTCCTCTTCCTGCCTTCCAGTATCTCTTAGTGCCCCCTATTGGCAGAACCTGACAAGGAACCAGCTGAAAAAAAACAGAAGTATAGCTTGCAGAGTTCCATTATCTCAGATCAGAGATATGGAAGAGTGGATTTGTTACCAAGGAAGAACAGCCTAGTAACCGGCAGGTGTGGTAGACAAAATAATGGTACCTCCAACAGTATCCACATCTGAATCTTTGAAACCTGTGAAAATGTTACCTTACATGGCAAAAGAGACTTGGCAGATTTAAATAAGTTAAGGATCTTAAAGTGGAGAGACTATTCTAAATTATTTGAATGGGCTTAATAGAAGTATAAATGTCCTTATAAGAGGAAGGCAGGAAAGTCAGAGTCAAAGAAAGAGACGTGAGGTTAGAAGCAAAAAGAAGCAGGAGGGAGAGAGGGAAAGAAGGAAGGAGGGAAAATGAGAGGGAGATTTAAAGGTGATATTCCACTGGCTTTGGGGATGGAGGAAAGGGCATAAGCTAAGGCATGCACATGCAGGAAGCCTCTAGAATCTGGAAAAGGCAAAGAAATAGATTTCCTTCTAGGGCTGTCAGAGGGAATGCAGTTCTGCCAATACCTTGGTTTTAGTTTCATAAGACCCGTTTTGAAATTCTGACCTCCTCCTCTTGTTATTTTTAAGCCACTATGTGTGTGGTAAGTTTTTATAGAAGCACAGCACTGAATTATACCATTTTGAAGGTAGAGAACTAAACAACATCCTTTGCCCCCAAAAAGGTCATTGTTAGTCATGGGATGAGATAGGAGGTCTTCTGCCATGTCTGATATGAGCAGACATATCACACACACAAAAATATACGAATGGTCAACACATGAAAAGGTATTTATCATTCTTAGTCATCACAGAAATGAAAATTAAAGCCAAATGAGATATCAGTACATACCTACTAGAATGGCAATAATTCAAAAGATGACAATATCAACTCTTTTTGTTGTTTGTTTGCTTTGAGGCAGAGTTTCACTCTTGTTGCCCAGGCTGGAGTGCAGTGGTGTGATCTCAGCTCACTACAAACCCCACCTTCCAATTTCAAGTGATTCTCCTGCCTCAGCCTCCCCAGAAGCTAGGATTACAGGCACCCACAACCACATCTGGCTAATTTTTTGTATTTTTAGTAGAGACAGGGTTTCACCATGTTGGCCAGGTTGGTCTTGAACTCCTGACCTCATGATCTGCCCCCCTTGGGCTCCCAAAATGCTGGGATTATAGGTGTGAGCCACTGCGCCCGGCCCCCAGGAGTATCAATTCTTAGCAAGAAAGTGGAATCATTGGAACTCTCATGAATTTCTGATATATATGTAAAATGATACAACCCCTTTAAAACTCTTTGGTTGCTTCCAATAAAGTTAAACATACACTTTATCTATTACTCACTCCAGGATATATATCTCAGAATAATTAAGTATATTACCACAAAGGGAATTATACAAGTATTTTTGCAACAACTTTACTTATAGTAGCCCCATTATGGGTCGAATTATAGCCTTCCAAAAAGACATGTTAAAATCCTAACCCTGGGTAACTCAGAATGTCACTTTACATGGAAATAGGATCACTACTGAGGTCATCAAGTAGAAATGAGGTCATTAGGATAGACTCTAATCCAATATGACTGCTGTCCTAAAAGGGAAATATGTCCAAAGACACACACAGAGTGAAGATGATGTGAAGACAGACAGGGAGAAAAGTTATATGACTGGAGTGATGATATACCTGCAAGCCAAAGAATGCCAAAGGTTGCTGGCAAATATCTGTAAATGAAGAGTCAAACTCTAAAATATTTGAAGAGATTTATTCTAAGCCAAATATGAATGACTATGTCCTGTGACACAGCCATCAGGAGATCCTAAGAACGTGTGCCTGAAGTGGTTAGGGAAGAGCCTAGTTTTATACATTTTGGGAAGACATGAAACATCAACCAAATACATTTAAGATGTACATTGGTTTGGTTCAAAAAGACAAGACAACTTGAAGAGGTGGCTTTCAGGCTATAGGTAAATTTCAACATTTTTTGGTTGACAATTGGTAGAGTTTATATAAAGGCCTGGGATCAATAGAAAAGAAATGTTTGGGTTAGAATAAAGGATTGTGGAGGTCAAAGTTTTATTGTGCAGAGGAAGCCTTCGCATAGTAGGCTTCAGGGAAAATAGGTTATAAAATATTTCTTACCAGACATAAAAGGGCGTCTGACTCTTAGTTTATTATCTCCTGGATCTGGAAAGTTAAAAAAAAAAAAAAAAAGAGAAAAGTGGATTCTCTACAGAATGTAGATTTTTCCCACAAGAGATGACTTTGCAGGCCAATTTCAAGATATGACAAGAAAATATATTTGGAGTTAAAATATTTTGATTTCCTTCCTTATTTGTTGTGTGATGTCATGCTAGAGTCAGGTTGGAAAGTAGTTCATGTTATACAGAGTTAAATAAAACTCCTCTGATGAGACTTTATGGTTTGTAGGGCGTGCTCTCCAGACTCCTTAGAAAGGAATTTGAGCAAGATAACATTAAAAAAAATATGGTCAGAGTTTAATCCTTACACCAAAGCTAGAAGAGGAAAGGAAGTACTCTCTCCTAGAGCTCATGGAGAGAGCATGGCCTTGCCAACACCTTGATTTCACACTTCCAGTCCCTAGAACCATGAGAGAATACATTTCTGTTGTTTTAAGCCACTCTGATTGACTTAACAATATGGATAATCCTCAAAAACTTTATGTTAGCAGAAAAAAATGCCAGAAGAAACAAAAGAACACATGCCATATTATTCCCTGTATATAAAGATAATAGTAAAAATGAGCATATAACTCTTTCACACATCCATACCTTTTTCAATATATTTTTAACCATCCATCAAGAGGTGGCCAGTTGTCCACCTCTTCAATCTGGACTGGAATGTGACCTTTGTCAATTGAATGCAGTGGGAGTAATCGTGTACCAGTTCTCAGACAAGATTCTTCGCATACCCAACTCTGTCTCTGAACCATATCCAGGCACCATGTGAGCAGTCCCAAAATAGTCTGCTGATGTGTCAGAGGCATTCAAACCAGCGTGATTCCATCTTAAAGAGGGGCTGGGTAAAATAAGACTGAGACCTGCTTGGCTACATTCCCAGAATGTTAGGCATTCTTAGTCACAGGATGAGATAGGAGGTTGACTCAAGATACAGGCCACAAAGACCTTGCTGATAAAACAATTTGTGGTAAAGAAGCCAGCCAAAACCTACCAAAACCAAGATGGTGATGAAAGTGATCTCTGTCATCCTCACTGCTCATTAGATGCTAATTATAATACATTCACATGCTAAAAGATACTCCCACGAATGACATGACAGTTTACAAATGCTATGGCAATGTCAGGAAGTTACCTTATTTGGCCTAAAAAAGAGAGGAACTCTCAGTTCTGGGAATGGCCCACTCCTTTCCCAGAAAACTCATGAATTATTCACCCCTTGTGATATGGTTTGACTGTGTCCCCACCCAAATCTCATCTTGAATTGAACCTGCCATAATTCCAATGTGTTGCGGGAGGGACTTGGTGGGAGATAATTGAATCTTGAGGGTAGTTTCCCCTATACTATTCTCATGGTAGTGAATACGTCTCATGAGATCTGATGGTTTTATAAGTGGAAACCCCTTTTGCTTTGTTCCCATTCTCCCTTGTTTGCCTTTCGCCTTTCACAGTGATTGTGAGGCCTCCCTAGCCACATGGAACTGTGAGTCCCTTAAACCTCTTTTTCATTATAAATTACCCAGTCTTGGGTATGTCTTTATTAGCAGCATGAAAGCAGACTAATACAACTTGTTTAGCATATAATCAAGAAGTAACTATAAGTATACTCAGATGAGCAGACCATGCCACTGTTCTGCCTGTGGAGTAGCCATTCTTTTGCTTCTTTACCTTCTTAATAAACTTGCTTTCACTTTACTCTGTAGACTCATGCTGAATTATTTCCTGCATGGAGATCCAAGACCCTCTCTTGGGGTCTGGATCAGGACCTCTTTCCAATAATAGAAGGATAAGAAACCATATAAAGTAGAGGTAAAATGTTATAACCAAGGCCATCCTGGAGCTGCAGACTTAGCAGTTAATCACAAATACTTGCATGAGCCCAACAGAAACAAGAACCACACAGACAAATTCAGACCAAATTGCTGATCCATTTATTTGTGAATTAAATAAGGAGTTGTTTTAAGTTATTGAGTTTTGGGGTTTGTATGTAGCAGCAACTAACTAATGAAGTAAAGAAACAAACTAAGTAAAATCTGACAATAAACATCATAAAGGTGAATAGTTAAGAACAAGAAAACAAAGCTAAATGCATTACACTATCTGATTTCAAAATATACTACCAAGCCATAGTAATCAAAACAGCATGAATCTGGCTTAAAAACAGACATCTAGATAAATGGAACACAATCTAAAGGCCAGAAATAAATCCATGTTATGGGTAATTAATCTTTGATAAGTATGCCAAGAACACACAATGGGGGAAGTCTCTTCAATGGATACTGATGTGAAAGCTGGATATTTACCTGTTGAAGAATAAAACTGGACTTTTATCTCATACAAAAATTAACTAAAAATGCATTAAATACTTAAACACAAGTCCTGAAACTTTAAAACTACTAGAAGAAAGTGTAAACCAAAAATAAAATTCAAAGGGCCCCCGCAACCATCTGAATGGACTCTCTCCTCAACCAGTGCACTCTAAAATGTAACCTGAAAGACTGGTTCATACCCTGATGGGAAGTTGAGATCAGACATGCCTTATTATGCCCCTCCAGCATTAACATCAACAGAGACCTTAAATCTGATAAGAAACATTTGCAATATATTTTCTCTAAAGTCTGCCACTTGGAGGTTTCATCTGCAAAACAAAACCTTGGTCTTCACAACTGCTTATCTTAACCCAGACATTCCTTTCTACTGGTAATAACTCAACCAATTGCCAATCAGAATGTGTTTAAATCTACCTATGACGTAGAAGTGCCCCTAAAGTTGTTTCACTCTTCCAGAGTGGTTGGTGCAAAAGTAATTGCAATTTTATTATTACTTTTGATTACTTAGATTGCTGCTAAGTCTGCTGAGATCCCACATATAAGAGACATAATGTGGTATGTCACATTATTTTATACATAACAAGTAAAAGTACACTTAATTGCAAAAACCACAATTACTTTTGCATCAACACAATAAATCTTACCTGTACTGATTCATGTATTATGTCTGCCTAAAATGTATAAAACCAAGCTGCATACAAACCACCTTGGGCACATGTCATCAGGGCCTCTTTAAACTGTGTCACAGGGATAATAGGGGGCGGAGCAAGATGGCCGAATAGGAACAGCTGCAGTCTCCAACTCCCAGCGCGAAGGACACAGAAGACCGGTGATTTCTGCATTTTGAACTGAGGTACTGGGGTCATCTCACTAGTGAGTTCCGGACAATCGGTGCTGGTCAGCTGTTGCGGCCCGACCAGCGAGAGCTGAACCAGGGCGAGGCATCGCCTCACCTGGGAAGCGCAAGGGGGAAGGGAATCCCTTTTCCTAACCAGG
>NW_012117188.1:26073-56731 GCF_000951035.1 Colobus angolensis palliatus
CACAAGCATACATATGTAACAAACCTGCACGTTATGCACATGTACCCTAGAACTTAAAGTATAATAAAAAATAAAAATAAAAAAAAATAAACTGTGTCACAGGCACATCCTTAATCTTGGTGAAATAAACTTTCTAAATGGACAGATTTTCTCAGATATTTTAGGTTCACAAAAGCATAGAAGAAGCTTCTTGAGATCAGTCTGACCAGTAATTTTGTTTTCTTTATGATCCAAAAAGCACAAACAAATAAAGCAAAAATATGAAAATGGGATTGCGTCATACTAAAATCTTCTGTACAGCAAAGGAAACAACAATGTGAAGAGGCAAACTACACAGTGGGAGAAAATATTTGTAAGCCATGCATCTGACAAGCAATCAATATCCAAAATATGTTTAGAAAGTCAAACACAATAGCAAGAAAACAAATAACCTGATCTTAGAAATGAGCAAAAAACCTGAATAGACATTTCTCAAAAGGAGAGATATACAAATGGCCAACAAGCATATGAAAGAATGCTCTATATCGTTAATCATCAGAGAAATGCAAATTGAAACACTAAACTATCACCTTACACCTATTAAAAGAGCTATTCTCAAAAGACAAAAGATAAGTGTTGGCAAGGATATGGACAAAAGGAAACACTTGTACGTTGCTGGAGGGAGTGTAAATTAGTATAGCCTTTATGGAAACAGTATGAAGCTTCCTCAAAAAATTAAAAATAGAACTACCATATGATCCAGCAATCCCACTACTGGGTATATATCCAAAAAACATGAAATCAGTATGTTGAAGAGATAACTGCACTTCCATGTTCATTTCAGCATTATTCACAATAGCCAAGATATAGAGTTAACGTAAGTCCCCAGCAATGGATGGGGCTAGATAAAGAAAATATAGCATATACACAATGATATAATATCCAGTTTTAAAAACAAAGAAAATATTGTCATTTGAAACAACATTAATAAACCTGGAGGACACTGTGTTAAGTGAAATAAGCCAGGCATAGGAAGAAAAATACCACATTATGTCGCTTATATGTGGGATCTAAAAATGTCAAACTCACAGAAGAAAAGAATAGAATGATGGTCACCAGGGGATTGAGGTTTGGGAAGAACTGAAGGGGTGTTGGTCAAAGGGTACAAAGTTTCAGTTAGATGGACTGAGATAAGTTTAAGGAAAAAAAAAAAAAAAAAACTCAGAGCAATGATTACCTTGGAGAAAGATTAACTGTAAAAAGTTGCAAAACTTTTTGAGATGAGTTTTTAGTTCTATATCTTTATTTGGGTGATAGTTATATCATCATTAAAATGTAATATAAATTTGTGAAAACTTATCAAACTGTATATTGAAGAGCTATACATATCACAGTATGAAAGTTATACCTCAATTGCAAAGGCAGACAGACATTGGGTGTCTTCTTGTCAGGGTTAGATTACTGCTAAGTCTATTTATCAAGAGTCCCCCTACTCTTGATGTAATCTCTTACTGATTTTTTAATCTACTGATCCCTTGATTATAAATTCTCTTTAGTCTAGCTGTACTCAAAGTTGAGCCCAGTTTGTCTCCCCATTGCAATATTTTATTCCAATAGTTTTAAATAATCTTATTTATTATTTTAACAAGAATCAGAATAATTTTTTTCTTCAACATTTATGAAACATGATGGCTGACACTTTTTATTAATCAAAACTTTTCAGTTTTTTGAGAATTACTAGTGATACTTTCTAGAAAACTTTTACAATAAATAAAAATGTTCATAATTATCTACATATATTTGGAGGTATATAATTTACTCATGTTACATAAACTAAAACAATAAGCTTAAATAAAATTTATGGTAGAAAATGACTTGTGTTAGATATAGTGCCTTTTGACTAGACTTAATATTGCAGCTTAGACCTATTGCATGTTCCAAGTAACTATTATTATGAGATAATGTATTGAATACCTATCATTCTTGAGGTGCCTGTTATATATGGACTTTTTAATTCCTTATGGCATCTTATTTTTGAACTTCAAGTGTCAGAAAACTAAGTGTTGAGACTTCATGCCAGAAAGAATGAATTATGAAAAAATATGATCTGGTTTTGGACAACTGACATTGGCCTAATAAATCTAACCAATGGGCCTTAACTTTTCCCAGTATATATATATATATATATATTGGAACATACTGTACTGCACCTGGGTAAACAAAATTTGAAGTAGTTGCTTATTAAATAGAGCTGGTTTTCTTCTCCAATGGCATACCACGTCTTTGATTTTCATAGTCTTCTTCTCAGAGAAGCATTATTCATTTTCACAGGAAGAAGGAGAAGAGGCTGGGAACGTTTATGGAGATTTGATTAAATGTCAGGCTAAGACGCTTACTTTTAAAGAAGTAGTTATTAAATCCTGGAGGAGTCTTCTTGCACTTCACCTCTGATTTGAGTATTGTAGTAGATAGGTATAGTGTAGGATTTCATACTTCAGAGTAGTAAATAAAATTTTTACTATTCTTTTAAAAATATATTTACTCTACTGGCAGTTTCTCTAATACTTTTGTTAGCCACCACAGCTTTAACTCCAGACAATTTCGAAAATGAGCACTCTCCACATTGCTCTGTAAAGACAGGGAGAATGAAGCCAAGAGCAAATTGTGCAGACATTGTGCTCTGCCCATAAATGCTCAATAAATATCATGAAGTAAATAGTACCTTCGTTTACATTTCTATTATTTTCTCTGAGAAGTTTGAGTTTAATAGATTATTTACCAGAAACATTCTCCCCTCTAAACTCAACAATATGGTTCTTTGATACTGAGAGAGCACAAATAGTTTCATAATCTCCTGAGTTCTGTAGCCTATGCAGGCTGATTCTTGGGAGAATTCCAGAATTAAGTCAATTCTTAAAGGGAAAGGGGGAAGAAAGAAATGTAAAGGCTTTTACATTTGGAGAAAAAAAGTGCTTGTGTAGAAAGTGAGGGAAGTGAGAGAAGTTAAAAAACATGCATTGATAAATATAATTGAGGAGCTGACTGATTAGTTAGTGGTCTGTACTTTTTAAAGAATATGGCATTTCCTGTTGTGGGTCTTATGCTACTTTCAGGCAAGGCCAATAAATGAAAACAAGACACAAAGAGTGAGATGCTCCCACACCACAAACATTTAACCCTCTACAAATAAAACAAAAGGAAGGACTCTTGCTTCATTTTTTATTTTCCTCCTTTCCATTCATGTCCCCCACCACTGAAATTCCTCAGTAACATTCTACCTGAACATTATGTCAATTTTTGAAACATGATATGGACAATTTGTGGTCTAAGAGAAAAATGGGCTTTACCATACTCCTTTAGGTCTCCTTTTGCATTTTTAACTAGTTTTATAGTTATCAATATAAATATTATATTAACAAACAGGAAACTTCACCATATGGGTTTAATTAAATACCTATAAATTAGCTTAGCTGGTCTGCCAATGCTGAATAACCTAGTGACTTAAATGTATCCTATAATTGCAAATGAAATGAGTTTGATTTCTCTTGAGTTTTATTTTTATTATAAATTTCCCTATCTTCTCATTCTCTTAATATCCAATGGGTAACTGTAATTTTTTTATTTTTTTATTTTTTATTTATTTTTTATTTTATTCTTTTTTTGAGACGGAGTCTTGCTCTGTCGCCCAGGCTGGAGTGCAGTGGCCGGATCTCAGCTCACTGCAAGCTCCGCCTCCCGGGTTCACGCCATTCTTCTGCCTCAGCCTCCCGAGTAGCTGGGACCACAGGCACCCACCACCTTTTTTTGTATTTTTAGTAGAGACGGGGTTTCACCGTGTTAGCCAGGATGGTCTCGATCTCCTGACCTCGTGATCCGCCCGTCTCGACCTCCCAAAGTGCTGGGATTACAGGCTTGAGCTACCGCGCCCGGCCCTATAACTTTTATTTAATTATTTTTATCATGTCAATCTACTATAGATTTAATGAAAATATTTAAGTATTTTCCAAGAAGAAAATTACCCACATGATATTAAATATAATTTTCCAAAAAATGTACTGCATTTTTAATAAACAAGGGACTGCACTTCTTTAGTACTTTATAGAACTTTATTAACTATTGTACAGTCTACTTTTCTGTGTATTCTCAGGATGTCTCTACAGTTTTGGGAAACAAAAGCAGATCCCACAGTAGCAATCCTTTAAAAGGGAACTTTTATTGACTAACATTCATTCAAGACGAGTGTTCCCAGCATGTTAAAATATAATGATGCTTGCTATCTACACAGTTGGATAATACTACAAGAAGCAAATTTTTGCTTGTCTCATTAATAATCCCCTCTTCCTCTGTGGGGTTTCAATTCAGGATAGCTTGCCCATTGATAAAACTAATCATCTTGTATGATCAAATTGCAGCTAGAATCATAGAACTGTGGAATTAATCATTTCTACAAATACACGACAGTTCTATAAATTCAATTCAAATGTCTGCAGTAAGATCAGAGCAGTATTCATATAGAAGAAAAGTCTCACAGTTGGAAAAGTCAAAAATTATTGATGAAGAAGCATTTGTGCGGTGAAAGATAAAAGAAGACCAACACATTTATTGTATAACTAGGGAGTTGTAGTCTATCTCCAGCAGGTTCTACTTTTCTGACTGAGGGTATTTCTTAGCTCCACCTACATAAAATAGCATAGCCCTTAGATTTATATATCCAGATCTTAATCGTGTGTACTCTCGATAAGCAGGGTAGTGATAACAATTCACTAGTTAGACATGCTTTCAACCATGGCTCTACTACTCAGGCAAATTATTTACATCTGTATCATCTGTTTTGGCTGCTGTAACAAAATACCATAGCCTGAGTGATTTAGAGAAAACAGACATTTATTTCTCATGGTTCTGGAAGCTGGGAAGTCCAAAATCATGGCACAGTAGATTGTGGTGAGGACCTACTTTCTGATTCATAGATGGTATCTTGTCACTTTTTCTTCACATAGCAGAAGGGAAAGAGGACTTCTCTGTGGCCTCTTTTATAAAGGCCCTCATCATATTCATGAGAACTCATGACTTAGTCACTCCACCTCCTAATACCATCACACTGGAGATTACGTTCAACATATGAATTCATGGCAGCGGGGGAGGGACATAAATACCCACTGCAACCTCCCTTTACCTCAATTTTCCAATCTGTAAACTTAGTACAAATAATTCCCAAATATACACATATTTGGCATATACAAACTTAACTTCTATGTGTGAGGATGTCATGGTTTGTAAATACACTTTAGATAATTGTATAAAGTCATAAAACAAGGGTGGTATAGAATTTGGAGAAGTAATGGGAATGTTCTGCTTATTAATTTTGTTGGTATTTATATAACCATATGTGTTACATGTCTTAATAAAACAACAGAGAGAAATAACAAGGACTGTGCAGGAAATAGTGATAGTTCATGAATTATATCCATTATTAATCACTTCAGATGCTTAATGAACTTACAGACAACTTAATTTTTCTAATTCATTTCCTTCTTAGAGTTAGGTTCTGTATTTTACACTTTATAAAAAAATTAGTGTTACTTTCCAGGTGTTAGAGACAGGAGTTATGATTTCATAAAAGTTTTTCTGACACTCTCTAATCCTAAAGCAAAATGTGGAGTTTTGTTTATGCTTACTTTATTTTTTAACCAGCTCCCTATTTTGATCACAGATGTCTAATAATTTTGGAAAATATAACAAGATCTCCATGTAGTCCATGTTCCTAGTATAACCTACTTCATAGGATAGAGTGATAAACACCTTCTGTATAACTGCCAGCGGTTACAAAATTCTGAGTCGATATGAGATAGAAAAGGAAAAGGGCACTAGCTTGTTCAGACTCTTAGACTTGAGAGAGCAACAGCAGATTTAACTTGTGAAACTTCAGCCCCACTAGCCACAGAAATTGGAGTATAAAACATCTGAATTCTAGTACCAACTCCTTCACTTACTGGGTGATCTCCAACAATATGGTACCGATTTTATGGAACATTTTGAGAATCAAATGAGACAATGTATACAGAAGCATATTGACATTGAGAAGTGCTATATGTATATAATATACATTGGTATGAATGTGTGCTGGGCTAAGAGCTACAATTAGAATGCTCTATTGTTCTTCATAGTGCCCCATTCCTAAAAACTATTGGTTTATGATTGTGTTCTTTATTCAGCTCAGAATTTGGGCCAGCATCCACAGTGAGCAAGATTAGAGCAACAGAAAGCAACGGTTTAGACCAGGTTCCTTGGTTGGTAATTTCATTCATTTTCTATAACAAAGCTTGATAATGTGTTAAAAAAAATCCAAACATGTGATTCAAAATACTTTTTCCATTTTTAAATAACATTTTTCATCAGAATTTATTGCAAATAGTTTTACAATGTCCTTAAATAGATTACCTAGTGGTGATCTACTGACTATGCCCAGAAAACTCACCATCAAAAAGAAAGTCTACACAGAATAGAATTGCTTTTTTGTGGGTAATGAACAAAAGGTAAATATCATGTATTAGTCCATGCCAGAAGCATTCTGTGGAGGTCTACCAGTGGGAAAAGGGAAAAATTAACTCCTAAAGCTCATTTCTGGTTGCTAGAGGCTACTGGACTGTAGAGAGTTCAGCTGTGCTGCCTGGGGCTACTGGTACTCTTCTCTTTTTGAAATATTCATGCCTATCTGGTATCAGCTGAGCCTCTGGCAAGAGCTGAAGGGTTGTTGCCACTGAAGCTTGCTGTCTAAATTTGCTGACCTCTAGTGAATCTAAACTCTGCACAGATTTCAGTACATGCTGCCTGCTGTTTCAGTACAGTGTTGCAATTTGGTGGTCTGTACATGCCTGCATGAGAAGTGAAATTTGGAATTTGTGTTCATCCACTTGTTGATTTACCTGTATGATTTTATACCACTTGATTATTCTTTAATAGAAACTACTTTCACTAAATTCAAATATTTAGTTTTTCTTAGTTTTAAATTGAAGCAAAACATACTTCCAGTAAAGCACATAGAGTACATTAATCTTGACTGTGTAATTGTATGTGTTTATTTATTTGTTTGTTATATTTATGGATTTATGTGTACAAATGCAGTTGTGTTCCACAGATATTTGCATAGTGGTGAAGTCTGGGCTTTTAGTGTGCCCATCATCCAAATATTGCACACAATAAGTAGTGTTTCATTCCTAACTCCTTCCCATCCTCCTGTATAACTGTCAGTGGTTATAAAGTTCTGAGTCGATATGAGATAGAAAAGGAAAAGGGCACTAGCTTGTTCAAACTCTTAGACTTGAGAGATCAACAGCAGATTTAACTTGTGAAACTTCAGCCCCGGTAGCCACAGAAATTGGAGTGGGTGTTTTGGAGTTTCCAGTGCCTATTTGCAATGTATCTCCTAGGAGTTCTTTGAGCTTCTTATATCTGGATATCTAGATCTCTAGAAAGACCAGGGAAGTTCTCCTGAATTACTCTCTCAAATAGTTTTCCATACTTTTTACTTTTTCTTCTTCTGCCCCTGGAATGCCTATAACTCATAGGTTTAGATACTACCTAATCCCATATTTCTCAAAGGCTTTGTTCATTAATTTCTTTTAATCTGACTGGGTTAATTTGAAAGACCTGTCTTCCTGCTCTGAAATTATTTCTTCTGCCTGGTCAAGTGTATTGTTGAAGCTTCCAACTGTATTTTATAATTCCTTTATTAAATTTTTCATTTCCAGAAGTTCTGTTTAAAATTTTAAAATAGTATCTAATCTTTTATTTTATATTGTGTATTTTTTTTTTTTTCTGATTTCTTTACGTTTGTTTTCAACTTTCTCTTGAGGACCAGGCTGGACAGGGTTGCACCAGGCAGGCGTGCCTACATTTCGCCAGTGACAAGCATAAGCAGGAGCTCCAAGTTGGAGATTGGGGGCAGTTGCCAAGCGCCCAGAGATATGCTGGGGTATGAAGTGGAGAAATTTCTGCTGTCCCACATTCTCTGCTGGAAAGGAAGGACTAGCATTAATTCCTAACCTAGAAGAGTGGGTGCTCCAAATGCCTGGAGATACTACTAGGCATGAAGTGGCAACACCAAGATCTCTGCATCTGAAGAGACAGGAAGCTAAGACTCCTAATCCAAGTAAATGAGTGTACCAAATGCCTGGAAATATTCCTGGGCATGGAGGAGAGAGGGCAGTCTGCACCAAGATCTCTGCACAGAAAGGGTGGGGTGACTCAAGCTCCTCATCCATGCGAGCAGTTGCACCAAATGTCTGGAAATGTGTTGCCCAGAAAACAGCAGAGTAGCCGCTATGGAACAGAGTTACCACCATTACAACAGTGTCTTTGTAGTGGAAGGGAAGGGCAGTTCAGGCCACTATTCCTGGCAAGTGAGTGCACCTAATGCCTGGAAATATGCCCAAGTGGTGGGTGGAGGGGGCACCATTGCATCTGGTTCTTGTAAGAGAAGGGAAGTGTGGCCCTTGCTCCCAATCCAGGCTAGCCAGAGTGGGGTCTGCCTTGCTCCTGCTCCTTGGAACTGGAACACGCCTTGGAACACTCCCCTAACTGACTAAAGGAGCAAGCTGAGGCACCCAGCAATGACGCACGCAGATCAGTTCCATGCCTTATGGCTGCTCCTGGCTGCAAATCACACAGCTCAGGAGAAAGTACAGCTTCAGCAACTCTCTTCTTACTCCAATTCAGTGACAGGAAAGAGCACAATTCCAATGCCTATGTCTTTTTGTGCACTCCACACTCATTTCTCAATTCTGGCTGTAGGAGCCCTTTCTCACTCCAGATCAAGTGCTCCAATCTCCAGCTGAAGACATATGCCTGTGGCAGCTGTTGCTACCAGGTCACCAAACAATGACTGACTTTGTATGAACCCAGATTGAAAATGGGTGTCTTCTGTGAACAGACACTTCTCAAAAAAGGACATACAAGTGACCAAAATCATAGGAAAAAATGCTTATCACTAATCATCAGAGAGATGCAAATCAAAACCACAATGAGATACTATCTTCTATCTGCCAGAATGGCTATTATTAGGAAGTAAAAAAATAACAAATATTGGTGAGGTTGCAGAGAAAAGGGAACAGTTATACACTGTTGGTGGAAATACATATTAGCTCAGCCCCTGTGAAAAGTAGTTTGAATATTTTTCGAAGAAGTAAAGACAGAATTACCATTTGACCCAGCAATCCCATTACTGCATATATACCCAAAGGAAAATAAATTATTCTACCAAAAAGACATCTGCATTCATTTATTGCAGCACTATGTATAATAACAAAGACATGGAATCAACTCAGATACCCATCAATGGTGAATTGGATAAAGAAAGTGTGATACATATACACCATGAAATACTATGTAGCCATAAGAAAAAAAGACATCATATCATTTGCCAACAACATGAATACAGCTGGAGGCCATTATTCTAAATGAATTAATGCAGAAACAGAAAGCCAAATACCAAATGCTCTCACTTACAAGTGGCACTTATAAGTGGGAACTAAACATTGAGTACACACAGACACAAAGATGAGAACAATAGACACTGGGGATTCCAAAAGCGAGGAGGGAAAGAGGGAGCAAGGGTGGAAAAACTGCTTATCAGATACTACGCTCACTACCTGGGGTGATGCAACCATTAGAAACTCAAACCTTAGCATTACTCAAAATACCCTTGTAAGAATTCTGCATCCCCTGAATCTAAAATTTAAAAAGAAAGAAATAAAGAAAATGATGTCATCTTCTCAGTCCCAGGTCTGAAAAAAAAAAAAAATGCCTGCAGCTTTTCCCAGTGTCTTTATCTCCCAACCTCTCTGCACGTTAGCTCCAGGACTTGGGAGAAACAAGGAGTTCCCCCGTGGTCTCTGTCGCATAGCCATACAAATGTTAGGATGGATTTTTTTCATTTCTACAAAAAGCATCATAAACTATATTGGGACTTTGAGAGGGGTTGCATTGAATCCATAGATCACTTTGGACATCTTAACAATAATAAATTTTCTGAAACAAAAACATGAAACATATTCTCATTTATTTTTGTTATCTAATTTTATTTCAACAATATATTATAATTTTGGTGTACTTTTGTCTCCTGAGTTAATTTTGCTTCAAAGTATTTTTTGATGTTATTATAAATGGAATTAGTTTTTTAATTTCCTTTTTGAGTTGTTCATTGTTAGTGTACAGATGTGTAACTGACTTGTGTATCTTAACTTTGTATTTTGTAACTTTACTGAATTTTTAATTTATTTCTGATAGGTTTTTTTTGGCATGCATGGATGCTTTAGGGTCTTCTACATATAAGATCATGTCATCTGTGAACAGAGATAATTTTCTTTCCCTCCAATTTGATGCATTTTATTTATTTTTCTTGTAGAGTTATTCTTGCCAAGACATCCAGTACCATGTTGGATAGAAACAAGAAAAGTGGAAGTTCTTGCCCTGTTCCTGATCTTAGAGGATAAGTTTTCAGCCTTTCACAATTGACTACGATGTTGCCGATGGGGTTTTCACACTTGGCTTTTATTATGTTTCTTTTTATAGAAACAGGTTTTTTTGTTTTTGTTTTTGTTTTCTATTCCTAGTTTGTTGAGTTTTTTTTTTTTTTTTAAAATATCATGGAAGAGTGTTGAATGTTTCCAAATGCTTTTCTGCATCAATTGAAATAATTATTTACTGTAATTCTTTATTCTGTTAATGTGGTGTATTACACTGGTAGGTTTTCAGATTTTGAACCACTGACTTTGCTTTTTATTACTTAATGATTTTAAGCAAGTTCTTTAATTTAAATTTTAGTTTCCTTAGCTATAAAATTCAGCCAATACTAATACATACTTCTACTATTGATAAGATAAGATAAATAATCCATTCCATTCTTGGGATGTGGATTCCCTGCATAGGGCATGGCAATGATTTCATACTCTTTTTCCAAAAATAAATATTTTGAAGAGCGACAATTTTTCTGCAATTTCAAAGAATCTGGTTTTCTAAACCACTGTGCAAGCAAAGTAAGGCAGCACATTTTCTTTCTCATCATCTTCTGGAACAGCAAAAGTCGGATTTTGTAAGAGTCCTATGGCAGGAGAGACTTATTAAGCACCTAAGGTACAATCTCCAGACCTACACTGTTGTCATGTGTTGTTGTGATGTAACAAAAATTCTTAGTTAAAACATGCCTCATTTGTTGACAGCCACACTCCCTGTTCAGGTTGCCAGCTAAAGTTCAGATCCAATCAAGTTCCTGGTTCAGTTGATATTTTCCCTTAGCTAGGTAGTTTTAAATGTATAGTTATCCAATAGCCATTCTTACTTAGTTAAAAGGGAAATTGAATGCTCGGTTAGGTAACTCTTTGCCATAGCATAAAATCAGAGAGATGAAGGTAATGCAGGGGAATCAGAATTTATGATATCAAGTCTTAAAAAGGAAAATAATTAAAATAGGAAAATCACAGTTTCAGGGAGGGACTAATTGTCATATCATAGACCATGGTCATTCAGGCAGTTGGTAAAAGTTTTTCAAGAGAACTTGCAAATAAATAAAATTAATAAGGCAACAGTAAAAATGTTTAAGTCCTGGAATAGCCTTTTCCCTCCTCTACATGATGCTTTAAAATTTGTGAGGCTGCCTCTCTTTCTCTGCTAGAAAATCAGGGGCAGTTTTTCTCTTCCCCCAAGCTAAGTTTCTCAACGGTACAGTCTAGAAAAATGGGCAGATCTGCCTAATTAATTCATGACTGGAAAACACTTTGAAAATACTGTTATCAAAGAAACTATTTCAATGAAAGGATCATTAAATTATGTATTTATAGTCAAGTAAGATGAAAAGGATAATGATGGGAAGTGATACAGTAGTTAATCAGAAAGACTGTGAAAGATTTCTTTCCCACAATAACAATTACTGTCAACAAACACACTCAGATCATTTCCTGAAAGGAGGTTCTGAGTAGCTCTACAGCAGTGAGCTGAGTCTTTTTCTCATTATATGTTCTTTCACAATACATTAAAATAAGTCTCACTTACAAGAAATTTCATTGTGTGACATAACAAAAATGGGTACCATTTGCTGAGCAGTGAGCTATTTTCCATGTATGTTTTCTCTACAGCTCACAATAACACTTTGAGGTAGATATTATTCCTGGAAAATATAACTGATAGGGACCATCCACAGCTACTAAGTCTTGAAACAAAAGTTCAAGTCCAGTTCTGTCTAACTCCGGGTATCTATTCCTCCAACTAGTACACTGTATTGTCTCAGGAGTTCTCATTTTCCTACTTTTTCTCCCCCTAACATTTTCCATTTATAGTTACAGACCAGGGACAATATAAAGGATACCTCCTAAGTGATGGACATTTCATTTTACTATCATCCTAAGTGCTGCGATGCAATCTAGAGACTATGCTGAACAGCGCACGTTGCTTTTCTAACATGTTTTGCTTCAGAATTCAATAGTGCATAAAATATTGTGTTACAGAATTAATACATTTCCCTTTGAGGCAAAGTGTTATTGAGATACTGAGTACTGTGAAAAAAAATCAAAAGCTATTAAAACTGACAGTTTGAGAAAGTACAAAAGATGAGTGGTGTATATATTTGTTTTGCATCTAACTGATCCATTAGTATTTTCTTTACCTAATTCACAGGCAAGTATTTGGTACTTTAACCAGTTGGTCTGGGCTCATGGTCATCATTAGGTGGAGTCCAAATAGATACCACTGTGTGGTAGCACCAAAGTCTCTGTAATTGCCAAGGTTCTATCTAATCCAAATTACTCTTCCATTCTTCTAGGGAAGTAGTTGGAATTTTTCACTTCTTGCCTTGAGTTCAGTTCTTATCATCAAGAGATTCATTTACAGGTTCACCCATGAAGCATTAAGACCAATCAATCTTTAGGCAGAAGTCAATTCAGTAGAACCCAGTAGAGTTAATGGCAGTAGGATACACAGGGCCAGAACTCCTGTGCCTGCTTTGAAGCTTACATTACAACGTTGAGGAGATAGAAAATCAATAAACAAACAAAAATAAATTAGTAAAGTTTGTAGCATTTCAGAGTGATACATGCTGTGTTAGTTTCCTAGGGCTCCATAACAAAGTACCACAAACTGGGTAGCTTAAAACAATAAAAAATTGTCAGAAATCAAGTTGTCTGCAGATCTATGCTCTCTCTAGAGCTCTGAGTAGAATCCTTCCTTGCTTCTTCATAGCTTCTGGCAGTGACTGTCACTCCTGGCTGTCCTTGGCTTGCAGCTGCATCATTCCAATCTCTTCTTCGGTCATCACATATATTCTCTCCATGTGTCTCCATCTTCACTTGGTGTTTCCTTCTTGTTGCAAAGACATAGTCATATTGGGTTAGGGCTCACCCTAATAACATCGTCTTAACTTGATTAAATCTATAAAGCCCCTATTTCCAAATAAGATCACCTTCCCAAGTACCTCAGGAAGACTTAAACATATCCTTTTGAGGGTCACAATTCTACCCATACCACACACTATGAGAAAAATTAAGCAGGAAAACTCAAGAGGATGTGTGTGTAGGTAGGAGGTGGAGGTCAGAAGTAGTATAAATAGAGTAGCTGAAAGAAGTCTGACTGAAAATAATACATTGGCACGAAGACCCGAAGATGAGGGAGCCAGTGGATGGTTGGACAAGAGTAGGTGCAAAGGCTCATAGAATATACCATACATGTTCAAAGAACAGCAAAGGGGCTGGTATAGCTGAACCAGAGTGAAAAAAGGGTGAAATATTAGGAGATGAGTTCTGAGAAGTAACAGGAGAGCCAGATTGTAAAGATTTTGGTTTTTATTCCAAGTGAGATGGGAAGCCCTTGGAGGGTTTTGACCAGAGGATGACATGACCTCACTTACATCTTAACAGGACCTCTCTGGCAACTATTGAAATTAGAATATAGGAGAGCAGGGTGGAAGTAGGGATTCAGCTTAAAAGACTATTGAAATAATCCTGATGAAAGATAATGGTGGTTTGACAGTTGATATAGTGATTAGTGGTCCATATCCGATTTTTCTTTTTTCAGTTTTTACAGAAAAGGTCATGCTCTCTTGCCCAGGCTAGAGTACAGTGGCAAGATTATGGCTTACTGCAGCCTCAGCCTCCCAGGCTCAAGTCATCCTGTTGCCTCAGCCTCCTGAGTAGCTAGGAATACAGGCAGAGGCCAACACACCTGGCTAAGTTATTGATTTAACTTTTTGTAGAGCTAAGAGTTTCACTTTGTCACCCAGGCTAGTTTCAAACTCTTGGCTTCAAGCGATCTGCCCAGCTTGCCTTCCTCAAATGCTGGAATTATAGGCATGAGCCATTGCACCTCACCTCTGGATAGTTTTTGAAGGTACAAATAATGAAACTTGTCAACAGATTTTGGTTGTGGGGTGTGAAGAAAAATAAAACAGATGAGTCAACAATGAAGTAAGGTTTTTGGCTATAGTAAATGAAAGAAGACAGTTGCCAATAACCTAGACATATAGAATATGGAAACAGATGATACTAGAGAGAACACCAAGAAATCAGTGGACATACTAAGTTTCAAATGTTTTATTTGTAAACACAAATTTAGATGTTCAGTATAGAGTTAACTGTAAGGGCCCGTATGTGTGAGAATAAACATCCATACTCCATATCTCATCTTGACAGGTGCACTGCCAAACTAGCCTATGCTGTAGTGTGAGCAGAAACCTGAACAAAAGTCTAAGTGATTTGTTTCTAAAAACGTTCCATGGACATGGATAAGGGAAAATCAAAATTGATAAAATGGCCATAGTACCCAAAGCAATTTACAGACTTAATGCTATTCCTATGAAACTGCTAATGACATTATTGACAGAACCAGAAAAAAACTATTTTAAAATTTATATGGAATCAAAAAAGAGTCTGAATAGCTAAAGTAATCCTAAGCAAAAAGAACAAAACTGGAGGCACCATGTTACCTGACTTCAAACTATACTACAGAGCTACAGTAAGCAAAACAGCATGGTAGTGGTACACAAACAGACACTTAGTCCAATGGAACAAAATAGAGGACCCTGAAATAAGGTTGCACACCTACAACCATCTGAGTCTTGACAAAGCTGACAAAAACAAGCAATGGGGAAGGGACTCCCTATTCAATAAATGGTACTGGGATAATTGGCTGGACATATGCAGAAGATTAAAACTGGACCTCTTCCTTACACCATATACAAAATCAACTCAAGTCAAATTGAGGATTTAAACATAAAGCTCAAAACTATAAAAACCCTGGAAGACAACCTAGATAATGCCATTCTGTACACAGGAACTAGCAAAGATTTCATTACAAAGAAGCTGCAGGCAATTGTAACAAAAACAAAAATTGACAAATGGGACTTAGTTAAACTAAAGACCTTCTGCACAGCAAACTAAACTATCAAAAGAGGAAACAGACAACCTGAAAAATGGGAGAAAAAAATTGAAAGTTATTCATCTGACAAAGGTCTAATATGCAGAATTTATAAGAAACTTAAATCAGTGAGCAAAAACCAAACAATCCCATTAAAAAGTGGGCAAAGGACATGGACAGACACTTTTCGAGAGGAGACATAAATGTGGCCAACAAGCATATAAAAAAAAGTTCAACATCACTATTCACTAGAGAAATGCAAACCAAAACCACAATGAGATACCACCTCAAGCAGTCAGAATGGCTATTATTAAAAAGTCTAAAAAAAAAAAAAAACAGATGATGGTGAGGTTGTAGAAAACAAGAGAATGCTCAAACACTGCTGGTGGGAATATAAACTAGTCAGCTACTGTGGAAAGCAATTTGGAAATTTCTTAAAGAACTTAAAACAGAAGTACCATTCCACCCAACAATCCCAATAATCAGTATATATCCAAAGGAATATAAATTATTCTACTATGAAAACATATGCACACATATGTTCATCACAGCACTATGTACAATAGCAAAGACATGGAATTGACCTAAATGCCTATCATTTAGTTGCAGCAACATGGATAGTGGTGAGAGTAAGAAATAAAGGGCATTCAAATAGGAAGAGAGAAGTCAAAGTATCATTGCTTGCCAATGATGTAATTTTTTTGAGATGGAGTCTCACTCTATTGCCCAGACTGGAGTGCAGTGATGCGGTCTCGGCTCACTGCAACCTCTGCATCCCCGGTTCAGGTGGTTCTCCTGTCTCAGCCTCCTGAGTAGCTGGGACTCCAGGCACACGCCACCACACCTGGCTAATTTTTGTATTTTTAGTAGACATGGGGTTTTGCCATGTTGGCCAGGCTGGTTTTGAACTCCTGACCTCAGGTGATCCACCAACCTCAGGCTCCCAAAATGTTGGGATTACAGGCATGAGGCCCCATGTCCAAATGATGACATGAGTTTATATTTAGAAAACCCCAGAGTCTTGGCCCAAAACCTTCTTCAGCTGATCAACAATTTCAGTGAAGTCTCAGTGTACAAATCAATGTGCAGAAATCACTAGCATTTGTATACATCAACAACAGCCAAGCCAAGACCAAAATCAGGAATACAATTCCATTCACTGTTGCCACAAAAAGAATAAAACACCTAGGAATAGAGCTAACTGGGGAGGTGAAATAAGAATTACAAAACACTACTCAAAGAAATCAGAGATAACACAAACAGAAAATCATTTCATGCTCTTGGACAGGAAGAATCAATATCATTAAAATGACCATACTGCCCAAAGCAATTTATAGATTCAATGCTATTTATATCAAACTACCAATGACATTCTTCACAGAACTAAAAGAAACTATTGTAAAATTCATAGGGAACCAAAAAAAGAGACTGAATAGCCAAGGCAATCCTAAGCAAAAAGAACAAAGCTAGAGGCATTATGCTACCCAACTTCAAACTATACTACAGGTCTACAGTAACCAAAACAGGATGATACAGCATGATACTTGTACAAAAATAGACACATAGGCCAATGGAACATAATAGAGAGCTCAGAAGTAAGGCTGCACACCAACAGCCTTCTGATCTTCAACAAAGCTGACAGAAACAAGCAAGGGGAAAAGGACTTCCTATTCAATAAATGTTGCTGTGATAACTGGCTAGCTAGAAGATTGAAACTGGACCCCTTTCTTACATCATATACAAAAGTCAACCAAAGATGGATTAGAGACTTAAATATAAAACCCAAAACTATAAAAACCCTGGAAGACAACCTAGGCAATACCATTCTGGACATAAGAACAGGCAAACTGTACATCGTGTATATGTACCACATTTTCTTTATTCATTTATCACTGATAGATGCTGCAATGGATGTGGAAGAGCAGATATCCTTTTAATATATTAATTTCAGTTGCCATGGATATGTACTCAGAAGTAGGATTACTGGAAAATATGGCAACTTGATTTTCAATTTTTGGAGAAACCTGCATACTGTTTTCCATAATGGTTGTACTAATTCACATTGCCACTAACAATGTACCAGAGTTCCCTTTTCTCTTCATTCTTCTCAACACTTATCTTTTGTCTTTTCGATAAAGGCCATTCTAACAGGTGTGAGTTTATATCTTATTGTTGCATTTCCTTGATAATTGGTGGTGCTGAGCATTTTTTTTCATGTACCTGCTGCCATTTGTATGCTTAACAAAATAAAGAGATAATCCACAGAATGGGAGAAAATATTTGCAAACCATACATCTGATAAAAGGTTAATATTCAAAATAGATAACTCAAGTAACTCAACAGTAAGAAAACAAATAACCCAATTAAAAAATGGTTAAAGAAATCACAAAGACAGACTTCAATAACCAAAGTCATGTTAAGCAGAAAGAATAAAGCTGGAGGCTTTTTAATTTCACACTCTCTGATATCAATTCTAAGCAAAACAGTATGGTACTTGCATAAAAACACACATTTCAACTAATGGAACAGGGTAGGAAGCCCAGAAATAAACCAAAGCCTTGTTCTGATAATTAATTATGATGCTGTATATAGAGTGTAGGAGGCAGTGAATAAGTAACTGCTGATTAATAATGATTATTATTATTATCAAAAGAAAGTTGCAAAATGAAGTGGCACTTAAGTTGATAAAGAGGTAAGATAAAGTTATGAAATGAAAGGTTAAAAAACAAACAAAACCCTGGATACAAATAGATAAGTAAATTTGATAGCGAATGGGTAACTAGAGGCTACTTTGACTAAAGTAGTTGGCAAAATCAAGTTTTGCCATTGAAAGTAATAGCAAAAACCACAATTACTTTTGCACCAACCTAATACAACCTTGAATCTTTTTCATGTCTTATTTTGATGTGGTATTTTTAGTACAGAGTACCAAACATTTTGAAAATTTATCTTTAATAAGTTAGAAAATGATAAAGAGGAGAAGGAGGAGAAAGATCCAGTTAGGGAAAGGAAGTGTTGGATTGTACTCAGTATAAGGAGATATAAGTATCTCATATAAGTATGAGATATATGTGCCCCTCAGAACAACTTGTACATAAGGCTTTCAAAATTTAAAATGAAGTACAGAAATACTGCCATGACAGTGTCCATAAAATTACCTTTTTATCTTCTTGTCCTTGTAGAAAATATGTCTGCAAATCAGTGCCTTTGTGTAAAGGAGGATCTTAGGGAGATCATGGGAAGATCCCAGATAATACCTTGGCCAGGTACACTCACTCCCAGAGTCCAACACTGTCATCCCTATTCCACCTATGGGAAAGCTGAAGCAAAGAATGACTTCCTACCATCATATGGTCAGAATGTGGAGTAACCAAAGAATAAATCTTCAGATCCATCATGGTCCATGCTCTATATGCAACATTTGACCACAGTAAACTTTCAAAAGCTCATGAATATTATTTCCAAATGAACAAAGATACTTTTGGTAAAGGGGCCACTCAGGCGGTAGTTTTCTTCTAACTCCTTTTTGAAGTTTCCTTTCCATCCAATTCATGCTCCTTCCAGTAAAAGACAAATCTAGGGTTTGCCTTGAATGGCTGCAATCTCCCTCAAGTATGTGATACTGTTTTCCTCCACTGCAGTACAGTTGGCCTTGCTAATGAGACCCTAGAGGGAGAGTTCATGGTTACCGGTGCCTCTCTCACCCTGGTTGTTTATTACAACCCGACTTTAAAGCTTCACAGAGTTTATTACCATATGTTCCATTTCCCTTTTTAGCATTTCCCTTTTGTTTGGGCTCTGTGTACAGAGACAAAGTAGTTCCTACAGTCAGGCTGTGGCAATTTTTAGATGACGATAAGCTATGAAAAGAACTCTGAGCTTTTTTAAAGACACTGTCTAGAGGAGATCATTCTCATTTTCATGCATAGCTATATTCCAGCACACACTGATACATACATGTTAAAAGGTCTGTCAGCCAGACTGGGCAGACTCACACTGTCAGCCTCAATAATATTAAGGCAGCCTGTCTGGGTTTTGATTGAAGGAACTTCTCAGATGGTCATAATGTTTCCTTGTAGCTGGAGAAACAAAATAGATCCTGCAAATTAATTTCTTGTTTGTTTTTCCTGGAGTTAATTTTACAGTAGAACTGACATTAGCAAAGAATTTCTCCTGCAAATCCTATGCTCTGATGTGAAAGAAAAGTTTGTAGAATCAAAATCCTTCAAATGTTATCCCTTAAAGCACCAATAATTTTATTTATACCCTGTTTTGTGAAATGTTTCACAAGAGCGGTTTGTGTTTATATTTCAATATACTGACCACTTCCACATGCCATGTAATGCGATCAAACTTACTATAAAAGGCTTACATAGAAATATTTATACGACAGGCAGGAAAAGACTACAGAAATTTATACAAATTAACTTGCCTGTGTAGAAATACAATTAAATCACGGTTTACATATAGTTATTCTAAAACTCATAATAATTTTTTTTTCCAGTTTGTAGTCATGAGTCTCGAAGGAAAAGCCCAAAGTTTCTCCAGTTTCCTTAGCAACAGAATCAGGTATAAATGGTGCTCCTATATTTCCAAACATCTGTATCTAAGCAACACATTAAAATGTGCTCCCAGCTGATGTATGTACAGTCTGTAGGTGAGCTTGACTTTATAGAAGGAGATTAAGAGTAAGGAAATCAAGTGGCATAAAAAGAAAAAGCAAAATAAAATCACGAGGGAAAACATAACAGTTTCCCAGCTTGTTTGTTACTTTTATTTTCTGTTCAATTTTTTAAAAAATGATGGGCAGGCTACTATTGTTTAATAAATTACTAATTTCCAGGGAAATTTATAGATTTGGGTAAAGTGATATACTTTCCTAGACTATTTCATGGCTAGCTGTTCTATCCTGAAAGGAAATTCAAGAACGTTTTCTGGTGGTCATCCAAAGGCTATTCTTGGCCAGTCAAAGGTAATTATAAAGGCCCAAAGTATTGACTGTAAGAAAGACTGTGGAATAGTGAACTCATTAGGCAGATCTGTAAGAGTAACGTGTTAACTGTTCTAAAAACACTCTGGTATTCCAATCTGAGATCTATTTACACTCTCAGCCCAATCTTTCTTCAATGAATCCAGGAACTTAAGGCATTGATGGGAAATTCTGCCTAGAAATTCATATGCACTGCAGATTAAGCACTTCCAGGCCATGGCTAGACCCCAACTTGAGAGCACATACCAGCTCTGTGCCCTTATAAAATGTTTTTATATTCTGTAAGACTTAGCTGCCTTATCTTTAAAACAGGAATAATAGGGAGGAGGAAAAATAGCTAGTAACTGTTTAGTAGGCATAGAATTTCATTTGGGAATATGGAGAAAAAATCTGGAGATAGAAGATCATCCTACAATGTTAATGTACATAACGCCACTTAAAATGAATAAAATTGCACATATTATGTTATGTATATTTTATGACAGTTTAAAAAAAACAAAACAGGAATAAGGACATTACCACACAAGATTGTTTTGAGAACAATTACATGGTGGTGCCTGGCACATAGTAAGTCCCTAATAAATGATCATTATTATTGTTATAATCTACATCAGCATTAATAAAAATGGACTCCTGGGCCCCTACAGGAGTCACAACCAGTATCAGTACCTACCAATTGCAATTTCACCACCTTCTCCTTTCCACTGCACCATTCATCTTCATGCCTTGTTCCTAGTCCATCTTTTCATTATGTCCCTATTCTAAGTGTGTAGTATTTCAAACCTTCTAATATCAGACACAGTCCAGTCATCATAGATGTCCAAAAAGATGTGTAGGACCGTCAAGCCCTTTTATTAAAATTGCATATAAAAACAATCCTAAAAGGAATGTTAAGTTCAACTGCCAGTTACAAAAAAAAAAAATCTTTACTGTGACTCTACAGCTCTAATAGTTGCAGGGCCAGCCATAGATAAACTGCAAAATGTAATTTGATTTCGGTTTCCTCCTGTCCTTGCTCAGGTGAGAATAGTGCGAAGGAGCACTTCAGGGTTAAGAGTGATTATCACAGGTGTCGATCCATTCGTTTCATCCTCCTACAGGTGATATCCCAGGAATAGTCACTCTAAGACTGTTATTTCTGACCCTATAAATTGATGGTATCATGTGACCTTTTTACACCCTTGCTGCCTAATAGGATCCATCCTCTAAGTCCTCTACCTTTCTCTAAACACTTACAAATATAAATTGTAGATCCAGAAAGAATATTGAAATTTTTTTCAGTCCATACCCTCATTTTACGAATAAAAACTTGAAGCCCAACATGGTTAAGAAAATGTTTGCCTGGTCACTGTCTTTGGCCACAGCCCCTTTATTTGCAACTTATTATTCAACTTCTCACTTCACCAGTTACCCCTATTTTCTCACTGTCCATTAGCCTTCTGCTATCTCCAAGTCCTCTTCTTTTAAGATTAGATTTCAGGACCAACATATCAGCCAATATTTCCAGTGTTCCAAACTCCCATGCCTTATACTCTGCAGGGAAAGCTTCAAACTTGAATGAGGCCAACCATCTGATGTCCCTAAACCTCATCCAGACAACTGGAATACAGTCATTTAAGAACAAAATAGTGATCTCACTCAAGGTTTGGGGTCTCTCATCTCACTAGACTTTTAACACTGCCCAGAAATCTTTCTCTTCCTCTGATCAGCTCAATCTTCCTTCTTCAGTTCTTATCTCAGTCTTCATATGTCCTCCGTAAACCTTCACCCCTCTCACATTGTCAGAAAATGTCCTTGCCTCCTACTTTTTGGAGAAGACAAAAGCCATCAGACAAAAAACCACTCATTTTCCTACTCTAAAATTCATGCAACAAGCAAGAATCTGCATCCATGCTCTCTTCCATGCCTCTGCGGTATTAGAAGAGCCATCTCTCCTATCTAAGCCTGCCTTCCATACCTCTGCCCCTAGACTGCACCATCTCCAGTCTTCTCAGAGAACTTGCACTGTCAATTATTCCTTCTCTTCTGTAACTGCATTTTTGCCTCACAACTTATTATTTCTAATTTGCATTTATTTATGTTCAAATGTCTCCCACCTTTAAAAATGAATTTCTCCCTCTATCCATGCCTCCCTTCAATTCTTAATCTGTTTCCCCTCACAGTCCAAATTCTCGAAGGAGTTAGCTACACTCGTTCTTCTCATTTCTTACTGCTCACTCAGCTTTGCAGCCCAGTCCTATTTCATGTCTGCTCTTACTACTCTTCCAAAATTGTTCTCTCAGGCCAACAGCCAAAGCTTTACAGGGCTTTATATTCATTCTTCAGTTCCATCTTGCTTGACCTCTCCATAGTATTTGACACTGTTGACCCCTACTTCCTTCTTAAAATACTCCTCCTTTGATTTCCTTATTGCTACTCTCTCTTGTTTTGTCTCCAACTTCTCTGGTCACTGGTCCCCAGTTTTCTTGGCTAGTTGCCTTGCTTTAGTAAGTGTCAGAGTGCCTCTGGGCTTTGTCCTGGACTGTTTTCCTTGAGCTCTTGCTCTGTAAACTCTTCCTGGGATTTTTTTTTTCTATTCCAATTGCTTTGATTATGTTATTGACCACTGATTCTGAAATTCTTTGCTCCTGAGCTTTATACACAACTGCCAGTCCTGCGCCTTCTCTTTCGTGAACTATAAGAAACCTCATACTCAATCCGTCCATATCATTCTCCTTTAAAAATGTGTTTCTTGTTTCTTTCCCATTTTTTTTAAAATTTTAATTAATGGTCTTATTATGCCCTCAGTTGTTCAAGCAAAATATATGGAAGGCATTCTTACTTCTCTCTCTTCTTTAATCCCATGTTAACTCCAAGTCAATGATCTATTCATTGAGACAACTGAGTACCTACTATGTTCCAGGCACAATTCCAAACGATCATCTTTAATCTATTCTGTTAATCCATTTTGTTACCTAAATAGTGATTAAATTTACCAGACTGTCTCTTCCAACACTCCCTTCATGTATACTCCAGGCCTTAGCTAAACTACTGCCAAAACCACTCCAGCCTGGCGACAGAGCAAGACTTTGTCTCACAAAAAGCAAAAAAAAAGAAGATCACCCTGGCCAATATGGTAAAACCCAGTCTCTACTAAAAATACAAAAATGAAATAAAATAAAATAAAATAACTGGCCATGGTGGTACACTCCTGTAGTCCTAGCTACTCAGGAGGCTGAGGCAGGAAAATCACTTGAACCCGGGAGGCAGAGGTTGCAGTGAGTTGAGATCATGCCACCTAACTGCCTGCCTGACATCCACCCTTTTTAAATTCCTCTCTATTCTATAATATTAGTCCTTTCTATGACCAACTTTTCCTTATGAAAATATTTAAAGAGGTTTAACCATGAATGATGAACATGCATATTCATTCCACTTCTTTTTTTTGTTTGCTTTTTGTGAGACAAAGTCTTGCTCTGTCGCCAGGCTGGAGTCGCATGATCTCAACTCACTGCAACCTCTGCCTCCCGGGTTCAAGTGATTTTCCTGCCTCAGCCTCCTGAGTAGCTAGGACTACAGGAGTGCACCACCATGGCCAGTTATTTTATTTTATTTTATTTTATTTTTGTATTTTTAGTAGAGACTGGGTTTTACCATATTGGCCAGGGTGATCTCGATCTCTTGACCTCATGATCTGCTGCCTCAGCCTCCCAAAGCACTGGGATTAAAGGCGTGAGCCACCTTGCCCAGCCTCATTTCACTTCTATTCCACAATTGTTAACATTTTATTATATTTGCTTCATTTTGCTCTTTTTGTATATCGTTTGTATATGTTCACATTTTTATTTGTACTATTTGAAAGTAAATTGTAGATATATTATATCTATCTATATCTTTCTAAACTAAGGTGAGTTTTCTCTGGTGCAGTCTTGAAGATAATTCCTTCTTTGGAAAACCTCAGTCTTTGCTCTTAAGACATTCAACTGATTAGATGATGCCTACCCCCATTATGAAGGATAATCTGCTTACTCAAACTCTACTATTTCAAATGTTAATACACCTGAAAAAACAAAACAAAACAAAAAAAAAAGATTTTCATAGCAACATCTAGATGGTGTTTGACCAAACCACCAGATACCTTAGCCTATCCAAATTGACACATAAAATCACCACAGCATCCCTTAATATTATCATTTGCATCAGTCATTAAGTTGGAATGATCTTTCCATTCCCGCAGAAGTGTAATCTCATCATTTCTCTAAGGAAAACCCTCATTTTCTATTACTTTATATACAACAAAGTCCAAAACACTAAAAATGTCTTCAAAGTCCCTTCCAGGTCCACTTGCACCTCTAAAACAGTTTTCTCACATTTCTAACTTTACACATTCTGCCCAAATAAGTATTCTTTCAGTTTCTATGCCTAGATACTTTACACGTTTCATTCTCTTCCTTGCAACATTAATTCATATTCATCATTCAGGTCTGATTTTTCATATAATTCCATCAGGGATTTCTTCTGGACTAGGATAACTTGCTCCACAATATGCCTCATTGTATTCTACACTCGTGATACTAATCACCTCCAGAACTCCTGTTCAATGTCAACTCTACCAGCTATTCCACAAGCTAACAGGAGATCCTAAAGGAAATATGCACATTAGGCTGAGAATGTTCACATATTCTGTCTTTAGTGATGCATTTGACCTTCTAAGTATCTGCTTTTCTGTCCTCTGTGTTTATTTATTGTTTTAGGGGGGGAAAATCCTCATGACTTAAAGCAAAGCTGAAAATCTCTGTAAAGCCAGATATTAATGTTTTCTTTTAAGCTAATCTCTTCTTCAAAGCTGTGAATTCTAAAGGTTCTTAGTAGACAATAGTGGGCTTGGTTCTTGAAGAGATAAAATGCCCCAAAGAGTTTCACCCTAATTCATGGGAAAGGTGGGGGAGGCCATTTGATGCACTTTCTGTATAAATGTTGTTGATAAAAATGTTTGACTTAAAATTTCTGCCCTTCTTCTTTTCCCGGAGGAGGACTAAAAGGAAGACAAATGATAATGTGCTTAATTTTTCTTCCAGCAACTTCAGCCTCCTCTAAATTTCACTTTTAAAATTCTTTTAGCTTTCTGGGATTCCTGCTGTTAACAGAAACAATAATTGCTGTTATCATTATGTCTGTAATATAGAAGCTGCACTTTTATTCTGTCACCTGGAGAACATCAAAATTTTAGCAACTTGTTATTATCATTTTAGGTGAAGGAACACACCTGTAGCTCAACTGCTCTGGCAACAGTCAGAATGTGTCCCTTTGAGGCCAGTGCTCTGGACCATTCAATTTTGCATACCAGTGGGTAGCCTTCACTCAAGTTAATACAACTGACAATCAACTTAGGAAATGTTTGTTAAAGATACAGTTTGATGCAAACTTGCAAGTTTTCCAAGAAGATATTAAGTCATGTCCATCCTTGTGTACTTTAACAGCAAACCAATATTTGGGCCAGTAATAAGCAGGACTCTTTCTACACACTTCTCACAGTTACTTTTGTGTACCAAGGATGGTTTTGCAGTCTCGAAGTTCAGTATCTTTTCACTCAGTCACGTGTACAAGGAGGAGTTTCTCAATTCTTACCACTCCTCTTCAGTATTGCCTTTATGTGTCTCACAGCCTTCTAGGGCAAAATATCCTAACTAATTTTATTCACGGACCTTACACAAAATAAGCCTCTGGTGTAAAAGAGACCTTTGGAGAGCCAACCAAGGTGAGCTCTAGTCCATGGATGACTGGGCTAAGCCTAGTGGAGGGCAGTCCTTCAGAGGAAGCAGATGGAAACCTGAGTGTAAAGGGGCCAGATGCTGCCAGCCCTCTCCAGAAGCCACATTTTAGGTTATTTGTCATGGTCTTTTTGAATGCATGATCTCCACCATCTCTTTACTCTCTCCAAGCTTTTCTTGTTTCCTCAGGGGAAGCCACTTATTTACATCTGACAGATAATAGAATATCCCTACTAACATGATGATGGTCTGGTCATTTGGACTATGAAATTAAGCAGCCACACAAAATGCACTGCCTCAGTCATACTAGTTAATCAAAAACCACATGTAAAAACTCACTAAAGACAAAGCCTGAACCAGTGAGTTAAGATATTATCCTTTTTGGAATTACAGAGGCCCAATTGTCTTCACTATACTTAGTTGAAAGTACATGGAAAAGTATAGATAACCTCAGTTTAGTTGAAATGTAGAAATATCCAAAAATATTTACTATTTAGAGAATACTTGCTAGGAATATGCTTTACTCTCATGATAAAATTCCTTGCCCAAAAGCCAACAGATAGATAAATCAACAATTTACAAATCATTAACACAGAAATAATTGTGTAATGGCCGAACGCGATGGCTCATGCCTATAATCCCAGCACTTTGGGAAGCCAAGGCAGGCAGATCACTTGAGGCCAGGAATTCGAGACCAGCCTGGCCAACATTGGGAAACCCCCTCTCTACTAAACATGCAAAAATTCTCTGAGTGTGGTGACATGCATCTGTAGCTCCAGCTACTTGAGAGGCTGAGGCACAAGAATCACTTGAACCTGGGAGACAGAGGTTGCAGTCAGCCAAGATGGCAACACTGCACTCCAGCCTGGACAACAGAGCAAGACCTTGAAAACGGAAGGATGGAAGGAAGGAAGGAAGGAAGGAAGGAAGGAAGGAAGGAAGGAAGGAAGGAAGGAAGGAAGGAAGGAAGGAAGGAAGGAAGGAAGGAAGGAAGGAGAAAAGAAAAAAGAAAGAAAAGAAGAAAAGAAAAGAAAAGAAAAACAATTGTGTAATAAGTCATGTGGTATCATAATAACAAAGAGATCATCCCTGGGGAAGATAGAAAAGAGTTCACAGTAGAGGTACAATATAAAAGGTGGCCTTAAAAAATCAGTAGGAGTCAAATAGTTGTAGCAAGAACAACGATATGTTAGGGCAAAGAGAAATGTAGAAACATTTCCCTATATTTCTTAGTGATAACTGCTGTAGGCAAGTTTCTCATCTTAGTGTTGTTTCCCCATCCACATCATATGTCACCTATCACCATCAAGCAATTTTGGGTAATAGGTTGCAAATGAAGAATCAGTAGTCATCTAAATGAGATGAGATAAGAGAAATGTGCTATCCAAGAAAGTCAAATGTAGTTTTATTAGATTGTATATAATTGAATAAAAGCATTTGATGTCAGGAGGTTTGCAGTCCTTTCCTGACATCTTTTGCCTGATTATTTTCTGCTTCTTTCCTTCTTCATCAAGGAGAAAAAGAATAAAATCCCGTCATGTGTACTCTCTTGAGAAAATAGTGCAAAAGGAAGCACCCTACTCCCTGGGAACCTGACTACATCTAGGGGACTTGAAATGTCAAGAGCATGTCATGAGGTCACAGATAACAGAGAAAAAAGAGTTTGTCTTAGAACTAAGATAAGCACTGAATAGCATGTAGTACAATGATTTTGGGGGATCAAAGAATGAGACACTCCCAGTTTAGGGGTAGGAAGAAATAGAAACAGGAAGTTTTTAAAGAGTTGCCGTGAAATATCTATTTGGATCTTCTTAATTGAAAGAAGAAGACAAAGATTAGAATTTCTGATCGGGCTTGATTTGTTTAGATATAACCGTGCTTCAGAAGTATTTCATACATAAAACATAATTCTGCAGAACTGATTTATTTTAGCAACGTGGGAAGGGAATCAGGATGGGAACTCACATTTATTAAATACCTATCAGCTGCACTCACTTGGGAGACTTTAGCTGCTATTAGCTGTTCCTGCTGCACCAGGTTTGCTGTAGTTATACTCCCTCTTCAGTGCCACATTTATCTTCCCACTCAACACTCAGGAAGCCAGGCATATGCTTACATTTTACTAATCTTCAACACAATTTACCTGTATGCCAGATTTCCTGGGAGACAGCTATCAGCTAGGGAATTAATACATAATTTTCATATTAATATTTTCCCATATACCACTCCCTACATACATGCAATTTTTTAAAATGTGGGTGCATATAATAAGATATTCACTTGGCTAGGTTCACTCCACCCATGCAGTGTTATCTGCTATTAGTCTCTCTCTACTAACAAATGAGATGTTTTCAATCTGAGCAAGCCCACCTCTATGTAGTCAGATGCAGTGGATTAATGCAGACTTGTGATTGTCTCAGGCAGTTTTATCGAGTTGTTTGCTCTTTTGATCAGTTTACTAGAGCTGCCATATCAAAATACTACAAACTTGGTGGGTTAAAACACCGAAATATATCCTCTCCCAGTTCTGGAGGCCAGTTTCAGGAGTCTGAAATTGAGGTATCAGCAGGGCCATGTTTGCTCTGAAGGCTCTAGGGAAGAATCCTTCCTTCTTTCTTCCAGCTTCCAGTGACTCTTGGCATTCCTTTGTGTGTATGCAGCATAACACCAGCCTCTGCTTCTGTCTTCACTTGGCCTTTTTCTTCCCTGTGTCTGTGTGTCCTCTCCTCTTCTCACAAAATGCCAGTCATTGGATTTAGGACCCACCCTAAATCCAAGATAATTGTATCTCAAAATCCTTAACTTATTACAACTGCAAAGATCCTAGTTGTAAACAAGGTCACATTTGGAGGTTCTGTTTGGGCATGAATGTAGGGGTTGGAGGACACAATTCAACCCATCATACTCCTTTACATAGTCAACCCAAATGAAGAAGGCAGGCAAAGCAGGGTAAATGCTACCCTGACCCCCCGGGGACTGCTTCTGGTGTTTCTGTTTGTCTGGCTCATGAAGTGGCTTTGCATCACAGCAGTTACACCTCGCTGGTTGTTGTCCCTTCACAGCTTGGAAGAGAGGCTGCCTCCTCATACGCAGCTCAAACCCTTTGCCTTCCTGCTGCCTTTCATCACTGGTTTTCTTTTTTTTTTTTTTTTTTTTTTGAGACGGAGTCTCACTCTGTCGCCCAGGCTGGAGTGCAGTGGCCGGATCTCAGCTCACTGCAAGCTCCGCCTCCCGGGTTCACGCCATTCTCCTGCCTCAGCCTCCCGAGTACCTGGGACTACAGGCGCCGGCCACCTCTCCCGGCTAGTTTTTTGTATTTTTTTTTTTTTTTTTTTCAGTAGAGACGGGGTTTCACCGTGTTAGCCAGGATGGTCTCGATCTCCTGACCTCGTGATCTGCCCGTCTCGGCCTCCCAAAGTGCTGGGATTACAGGCTTGAGCCACCGCGCCCGGCTCATCACTGGTTTTCATGAGTCTATTTTTGAGATGTGCTTACTACCGAGCCTACTAACAAATAATTACCTTTCAGCCTGTGCCGCCTTCAGGCTGAGTGATTTGTGAGTTTCTCATCTGCTGAGTATTGCTGTTTTCAATGATTTTTCTCTAGTCCAATCTGCATTCTAATAAGCTGATTTCTAGATGTGACTTAGGAACGAACTGTTTCTCCATTTTCAAACTGCTCCTGGTATTGTTTACGTCACTTTTCCTTATGTGACAGTTTTCCCATTTTAACCAATTTGAACTAAGCTTTCCAAGTAAAAATTGGAAAATTGGTAAAATCTATACAACCCTTGCTGTCTTAGTGTAATGTCCATGTTTTCTGAACATTAAGCCCAAACACATGGCCTAATATGGATGAGTGCATTCTCTGGAAATTCAATTTGTCATAAGTATAGGAGTGCTCAACAAATACCAGGCCAGTTTTTATGAGAAACGTCTAACTACAGTGCCTTATCTTCTGTAAAGATACAAATACGTCCATGAAAAGAAAATTATCTGATCTCAAATATAAAATTTGTTTACCGGATTTAGAATCAAAATGAAGATAGGAAATAGAAAAGGTACTTTAGTTTTAAAGTAATCTGTTAGTAAAGCAAGATCTAAATATTTGTCTTAATATGTGTAAACATGTCACAATTGTAAGATTTAATACGGGATTTCTAAAGTCAGGCATTTTACCAGTGAAGATATTTAAGCTTTAGTCAATAGAGTGGTAAGAATATTCTAGACAATCAATTTAGCAATGCAATATGCAAATTTTCTAGCGAAGTAGATAGAAGTATTCTAATTTGTTGCAGACTACAATATCTCTGTTTTTTAAAAACCAGTTTTTGCAATCCTAATTGACTTATATTAATATATGTTCATTTTATTTCATTGGTTAAAAAGATACTATTAAATGATATAATTAGGCCATCCATTCAAAATAATTTATTTCCTTCTTTTAAGAAGAGAATATTTTAACCTGTTTCCCTTCCTGTCATCATTTCACACCGTTATTTTAAAGTAACTTCTCATTTCTTTAGCTACTTTTGGCAAAATAT
>NW_012117188.1:56781-175902 GCF_000951035.1 Colobus angolensis palliatus
GTTTAACTTCATTTCTCTTCTAGTTCAGGTCAGACCCCTCCTTTATGAGTCTGCTAACAGCTCAAATTAAGCTCAGCTATTATCCTTGGGGTACAACATAAGTAAGCAAACACAATTCAGACAAAACAGAATTACCTGCAGGAAATAACTGTTCTATTATAGCACAAACAAAAAATAGCTCAACCCCGTTTGTCCAGTCTTCATCTGCTTATTTTTTACGTTTCTTTCACAACAAATCTCTGTAAATAGCCATAGGGTTGTCTTAGTCCATTGATGTTGCTATAATGAAATACCACAAACTCTGTTGCTTATAAACAAATATAAAAAAAAGAATATAAGCAAATATTGTTTATAAACAACAGAAATGTATTTCTCAAAGTTTTAGAAGCTGGGAAATCCAAGATCATGGTGCCGCCATATTCGAAGTCTGGTGAAGGTCCACTACCTGGTTCATAGATGGAACCTTCCTGCCATGTCTTCACATGGTGGAAGGGACAAGGGAGCCCTCTGGAGACTCTTTTATAAGGGCAATAGTCTCATTCAGACTAGTGCCTAGGCACATCCTAAAAGGGCCCCTCTCCTTTCAAAGAGGCTGAAAAGGTATGGTCGAAAGAGGTAAAGTAAAACCAGAAAAGGATAACATCACAGAGATAAAAAGAAACAATATTCAAGAAAAAGTAAATGAAATCGTTAGTAGTTTCAACTGCACTCCCTATGTGCCAGGCACTGAGCTGGAAGGTGGGACCGAAAAATAAAGAAGATACTCTTTCTGCTCTTACAAAGATTACTGCGTTATTCCTCTGCATTTAATCTCTACTTTGGTTCCTTGGGACTGAGAAATTTATTCTTCTCCCCACAGTTATCCTGGAATCTGGAGTCCTCACCTAAACCCTAGTTCCTACAGCATAGTACCCAGTGATGCTAACTCTGTTACTTTTTCATGTGGCATCATAGATGAGTTGCTTGACTTCCTACTGGTAAAAATTATCTTAATTTCTTTTCCTAATTAATCGAGGTCTGTTGTTTTCAGGTCCCTGTTACCATCTGGCTCATTTTGTTTCTAATTGGGTGCAAAAACACTCTTCTTCCCATGGGCCCTACCTAGTACGGGCCACCTGTTCTTATATATGGAATGGTCCTGTTCTTATATACAGATGTTCATAAGACAGAGAGGATCTGTATTGTTGAGGATAAAAGTTCAAGAGGAGTCTCAAGATTTGTTTTCAGCCAAGGTTTTTTTCTTGCCTATAGCTTGGGTAGCTCTTTTGTGTGTTCCCTTAAGAAAGTTAACTTTGAGATTTCTTACTTCTTTCAGAGGACATTTGTTAGCAGGTTATTGACCCTGCAGTGTTGTTGGACAGGCAGGTTTTTTTCAGGACTCGAGCTCTCAGCTTTTCCTCCTGTTACATTCTATGCATTAGACTCCCTGTCGATTGAGGGAATCAGGGCAGACTATGGAATCATCTGTTCCTTGGTACTGCAATATCACCTGGCAGATGGAACCTTTTGGCTGGGTTGTGGAGGAAGGCATTCTTTTCTGCCATTGGTAGGAATTTAGGGCAGTTTCTTTCTGGCTCATAAAGTTGTCCTTTGTAAACACTATAATTTTGACTGTCTGGTCCCTTTTCAATTTTCCATGCTAAAAGTAGCTGAGCCTTGGTGTAGATGAGCCTTGGTATAGATGATAATTTGTGAGCATATTATAATGGACTTTTTTTGTAATAGATGTAATTTTTCCATCTAAGCTTTGCCTAGACTGGTATTAAATAAGCACACAGCCACTGCCAGCAGTTTTATGGGGAGCAGGAGGCATCAAATAAAACCCAAGCTATTAATTTTTCAAATTTGTGGTGAAAAAGATTCACATACAGTTTATAAAGTGATGATTGTGATTTTGATCAAATAACACAAGAGAATTTAAAGTTCAATTTACCATATATCAATCATTTTAGAAGAGTTGAGTCACATCATACAGGAAGGTTACCTTCAAAAAAGTATCCATAAACACACATTTGCATATAGTCAGAAATATTATTAAACTTTCTTAAATTTTGACAATACAGTTCACACTTTCAATAGGAACACACGTTTCAATAAGTTCAGAATAGGCTCTTTTTCTTGCAGAGTTAATACAGAGCACTACTCTACTAGAACTCCAGAGCATGTGACATTTGAATTCTCATAGTTAGCTTGTATTTTCAAGCATTGAACAAAAACAGTAGTCTTTTAAAGATTAGAATAAAATTATCTGTGCAGCAAACTTGTACAACTTGAGATACGCATAAGTTGGCAATTCAGTGGGAGGATATAAGGAACCTCATTTCCAAGAATAAGTACACAGTAGCTTCTTTTACCTTCAGGACACAAGACAAGGATCTCACCAGCCACTATCTTAGAGCTTTCCATTGGATGGAGGAATAATAATAACTATGCTTAGCCTACTTCCAGCTGGCCCACTGGTCAAGGGATGACCTATATCAAGGAACTAGCACTAAGGTTCCAGTTCAAAGTGCTGGTAGTACATAGTTAGAAATAATTGGAAGTCACCTTTTTTTTTTTTTTTTTTTTTTTTTGAGACAGAGTCTTGCTCTGTAGCGCAGACTGGAGTGCAGTGGCACAATCTCGGCTCACTGCAAGCTCCGCCTCCCGGGTTCACGCCATTCTCCTGCCTCAGCCTCCCCAGTAGCTGGGACTACAGGTGCCCGCCACCATACCTGGATAATTTTTTGTATTTTTAGTAGAGACGGGGTTTCACTGTTTTAGCCAGGACGATCTGGATCTGCTAACCTCGTGATCCACCAGTATCGGCCCCCAAAGTGCTGGGATTACAGGCGTGGAAGTTACCTTGTTTTGACTGAAACATAGTCATAATTTTGTGAAATAATTGAATGGCCTATATGGTAGGACTCAATATGTTACATTCCAACAAGATACAATATGACTATAGAAGTCAACTTGGATCTCATTCATAGGAGTGAATTTAAATTTGTCTACTTAGAAACTTAAAAGAGCATGCAGCAAGCTGATTCCAACAAGGGCTTCTGAAAAGTATCTTTAATATATCTCCTTTGTGAAAGATAACTGAAAAGAAAATATTATAGAAGCTTCTCCTGATTCCAAATTCTTCCCCAATCCCGGTGACTTCAGCAGTAGCATATGACTGCTTCTCCTTAACTTGTACAGCATTCCTTAAGTCTCAATTCAAAATTGTCCATCTTCAGATCTTTCATTTTCAGATTTAATGTCAGTAGTATTTTAGACATTTTCACAAATGATACCAATTGAGTAATGTACTAGAATGTAATTTATATTTTTGTTTTTGCTGGTGCTGCTTGAGGCTGAATAGCATAGTGGGGATGTGTGAGTTTTAACGTAGACAAATGTGGGTGTGAAATCTCAGACTTTCATTTACTATCTGTAATAATAAAGGAGAATTGCACTTTGGGCAATTCTCCTTGCTTCTTTAAGCTCCAGTATCTCCATCTGTAAAATGGGGTTAATATTTATTTCTTAAAGTTGTTGTGCAGATTACATAATATATTTTAAGTTCCTGATACCAGCTAAGCCATTGATTCTCAAGCAGTAATATGCAAAAGAATCAGTTTAAAAGCTTGATTAAAAAAATATTACTGCATTCAGAAGTGCTGATTCAAAAGATCTGGGGAGGGGTCTGAGAATCCACAACCTATTAACCTCAACACCTCAGGTACTACTAATTCAAGTGTTTTAAAGCATGTACACACTTTAAGAAACACTATATTAAGCTCTTAATGGATGTTAATTCCCTTTTATTTTCCTTGCAGTAAACTTACTAACAAAGTATAGAAATTTGATGCTAGTATCAGACATTATCCCAAACCAGCAGTTACGCTGGAACTTCATCAATTATCTCAAAGTCCCAACTCTATTTCACCATCGATAGCTGACCACCTCACACTGCTAATACTCAGAGAAAATAGAAACCATCAGACAAAAAATGTGCCAGACCTATAAACTAATTCCTTCTTTATTCATCGAGTGAATGAATGTTTGTTGAATGCCCAATACATACCAGGCACAGCTCTAAGGCAGCAGTCAGCAAACTATGCCCTATGGGCCAAATTCTGTCTGTTGCCTATAAAGTTTTATTGAAACAGAGTCATGTTCATTTGCTTATATGGTTTATAGCTGCTTTTGTACTAATAGCAGAGTTGAGGGCTTATTATAAATACTGCGTGGCCCTCTGTCTTAGTCAAATCAGGCTGCTGTAATGAAAGTACTATAGACTGTGTGAGACTTATGAACAATAAAAATTTATTTCTCACAGTTCTGGAGTCTGCAAAGACCAACATCAAGACACTAGCAGATTCAGTGTCTGGTAAGGGCCTCTTCTTAATAGAAGGTACCTTCTAGCTGTGTCCTCACATGGTGCAAGGGGCAAACAAGCTCCCTGGAGCCTCTTTAATAAGGGCACTAATCCCATATGAGGGCAGAGCTTTCATAATCTAGTCATCTCCCAAAGGCTCTACTTCTTAATGTCATCACCTAGGGGCTTAGAATTCAACATAGGGATTCGGGCAAACATAAATATTCAGACCATCATATCCTAAAAGCCTGAAATATTAACTCTTTGGCTCCTTCAGAAAAGTTTCTTAATCCCGAATCTAGAGACAGACTTTTGGACATGATTTCCCTTATTAGATCCTTATTTCTTACCTGATACCCCTAAACATCTAGCTTTTCCTCTTCACCTCAAGAAGCACCAATATTGTAACCTTGAAACTTCCTCTTCTACCTTAGTAATCAGCAAAAAAAGTATTAAAAAATGTAGTGTTTGGAGGGGAAATTTCAAGTTTCTCTGTGTATTTCATTAGATAATGACTTAAGTAAATATAAAGTCATGTCAATTTGGATACTTTACACCAAAAACTAACTTTGGCTAATGTATACAGAAGATGGAATTAGTTGGAAGTATATTTATTAGCTAAATTCAGAATAAGCCAGAGTCCAGAGATCCAAGTCAGGAACCTGGGCAAACCCTGGAGTTTTAAACTGCAGAAATTTCTTAGCCATGGAGTTCAAATATCAAGATAATGAACAGCTGAACTGTTATATATTCAGTCCATGTATCATTCCCTTCAAAATTCAAAGTCCTAAGATAAAGTGTTTGAAGAGCATGTTGGATCCAGGTCTGTTCCTTAAAGATAAGCAGGGCACCTTGATTTCTTCCCCACAAAAATTGCCTTTGACAGCAAAGAGAAAATTCTCCAGAAAAGAAAGCAGGGTGTTATTAAAAAGGGACACAATTTAAATAGACAAAAAACAAGCAAATGCTGAAAAATGCTCTGTTGGGAAAGGAGAGGTAGAGGCTTAAATTATGTTCCCAAAATCCACTTCAGGCTTAGATTGAAAGGATGATAAGAGATCTGAAACGAAGAATTTTTCAAGAAAATTGCCCTTTACATTCAGATGATACCAGATTTCATTTAAACCTTGGCTGTTTCAGTTTTGCCTTTCCACAAGTTCTTCTCATCAATTTCTCATATTCTCCAGCTTCTGTATGACTTTTAGAATAGTTATTTTAACCGTGAGCCTGTCATGATGTTCATTATGCCACCCCACCCCTTCATACTGATAGGGTCCTCGAAGGTAGGGGTGATGGTCCAAATACTGACGATGTCTATCATCAATCATTTTTTTCCTAATTCCCCTTCTGATCAAGATACATGATCCCTACCTAGGGATATTAAATATTTTAAAAGGTAAATTTGATTTTGATTTATTTAACAAATGCTTAGTTCTTTAATGTGTGCCAAGTATCATCTGAGTCCTTTAGCCCTTTGCAACTTTGTAGATGAAGAAGCTGAGTATAAGAAGTTTCATGGGCCCGGCGCAGTAGCTCACACCTATAATCCCAGCACTTTGGGAGGCCAAGGTGGGCAGATCACCTGAGGTCAGGAGTTTGAGGCCAGCCTGGCCAACATGGTGAAACCTTGTCTCTACTAAAAATACAAAAATGAGCCAGACGCGGTGGAGTGTGCCTGTAATCCCAGGTACTCGGGAGGCTGAGGCACGAGAATTGCTTGAAACTGGGAGGTAGAGGTTGCATTGCGCCGAGATCACACCACTGTTCTCCAGCCTGGGCGACAGAGCAAGACTCCATCTCAAAAAAACAAAAAAAGTAGTTTCACGTAACTTAGCCAGGCACAATGGCTCATGCATGTAATCTCAGCACTTTGAGAGGCTGAGGCAGGTGGATCACTTGAGGTCAGGAGTTCGAGACCAACCTAGTCAACCTGGTGAAACCCCGTCTCTACTGAAAACACAAAAATTAACCAGGCGTGGTGGTGGGCCCCTGTAATCTCAGCTACTTAAGAGGCTGAGGTGGGAGAATCTCTTGAACTCGGGAGGCTTGTGAAGTTTGCAGTGAGCCAAGACTGGCCGCTATACTCCAGCCTGGGCAACAAAGTGAGACTCTGTCTCAAAAAAAAAAAAGAAAGTTTCATGTAACTTAACATCTTCTCTGATATGACTAATAAGTGAGAGACCAGGTATTTTAATCCAGGCTCTGAAATTTGTTTATCCCCAAAACCATGTTTCCCTCAAACATTGCAAAATTAACTGATCCACAAAGGAATTGGAGACATGACATTGACCTTATCAGCAGCTAAAGATCGTTAACAGTTTAATTCTCTGGAGCTCAGCTTTGCGGAATTTTATATAGCAAATTTGGAGTACAAAAAACCATTATCTGCTAATTACCAATATCTACTCATGCCTGACTCAGTTAAGTGAGTCTGCCTCTTCATTTTTTCGTTTATTTATGCAAGCGTGTGTAGAAAGTGCTGTATTCAGGCAGTCTTCAAGGTGCTGGAGATACCAAGAGGCATAAGTTTATGATATCAGAGGAGGTGTGTCTAATCTGGACCTGAGGGTCTCAAGGAGAGGGTCTTGGAAGAGAAACCTATATATTCCATGGAAGTGGATTATGTAGGGAAAAGGGTGGTGATTAGCGGAGAACTGGCTCCTGGAGTGGGGATATTGTGCCTAGATCCCAAGGCAGGAAGCTGCTTGTTGAGTACAGCTATCACATAGGAAGTGTCTGAGACTGGAGTCTAAACTTCAACTCTCTAATTTGGTATCACTCGCCACCTACTGATATTTAAGTTTAAATTCATTAAATAAAGTACTATAAAAATTAAGGTTCTCAGTTGCACTAGCCATATTTAATTGCTCAATAGTTACCTGTGGCTAATGGACACCATACTGGACAGTGCAGATATAGAGCAAGTCCATCATCACAGAAAGTTCTGTTTGGATAGCACTGCTCTAGAGTACTGAGCCTAGGGTACTGTTTAGAAATGTTAATTTTTAAGTTAAACTTACAAGTAATGGAAAAAAAATCTCTGGGGATGGGACTTGGGAATCTGAACATTGTAACATGTCTGCACTTAATTCTGATTGGAAACCTGATATGTAAACCATAATAGAGGGTGCAGTGACTGATTAAAGTGGTGGAAGAGGCAGAGACAGTTCAAAAAGAGCCTTTGAATATTAAACTAAGAGACCAGGATTTAAATATAAACATGAAGAGATCATTTGAAAGGAAAGAAGGAAGAAATTTCTATTAGATTAGCACCCTCCAAACATTTCTCTATTCTGTTGCTAGAATGGTCTTCACAAAACTCAGACCTCCTCTCGTCAACAACTTTCCCCTGGTCAGTCTTTCTGTTGCTTTTAGCTAACAACCAAAATTTCTGACATGACCTGCAGACATTACTATCTCAAGGATCTTTTAGAACCCTGATTCTCCCCTTCTCCCAACTGTATCATGAACCTGGGCAGTGATCTCAAACTTCTGTCACTTTCCTTTCAAAGATAAAAAATCATTGTGTGTAGCTGTCCATCAGGCTGTAGGCTTCCTGAAGTCCAAGTCTGTCTCATTGTCTGCCCAGTACCCAGCAGAATGTCTAACTCATAATAGTTCACAACAGGTATTTCACAAATATTCAGGTATAGTCACAAAATGAATGGATCCACAGAGATTCTCAGTGAAGATCTCTCATTGGTCTTTTCTTAAATCTGTGAGCTGCAGTTTGATTTTTCTGTCAAAAAGCAGAATGAAATTCACCAGGAAGCTCATTTGTCCAAAAGAAGAGCATCTGATAAACTCTGGGCTAGCTCTTCCGGAAATGTCAGTTCTCTGAAGATTAAATTCTTGAAAAGGTTGTCTCATACAGCTATCCCCTTTTCACCTAATTCCACTATAATGCAGCAGTTTTAATGCAGTAATATCAATTATTATTATAAATGGCATCAAATTTCAAATTCTATGTTAAATCTCTACTTTGCCCTCTTTTATTACTCAGGATCTGGATGATCACTAACTACACCAGTCACTTCTTTCTCTATACGCTTCTATCCTAGGTGAACCATACAATCTTGAATTTTGTTACAATACACTTCATCACCCTTGGACTATCCGTGTGTGTCTGCCTGACCTTCCCATGCTGACATGAGCAGGCAGGAATGCAGTAAGTCATTCCCTGATGTTAATGAACTGCTTTGCTTTCTTCAGAAAACTCTTCAATTACCTAACCTCCCTGCAACAGATAGGATAGCCAAGCTCTGAAATAGACTCAGACTACCCTACTAATATTCTGCTTTAGCCAAGTGAATCTTTTCACCATCTCTAATACCTTCCACATCTTTGCTCATTGTGTTTGCCCATATACTTCATTCACTCCTTCCTTTTCACCTAGCTTCCACTTTTCCTTTAAGATGAAGCTTCTTTGTGAAACCTACTAGTGACTCTAGTCACTAGTGGTGTGTCTTAACTCAGGTTTTCAAACGTAGCATCTAAGATTGAGATTCTTGTAAAACTAATTTAATAAGGGTATGCTCTCTACAGATGAGGTGTAAGAGGAGTTAAGGAAGGAAGCAAGACAGAACAAGAGAGGAAAGGTAAGCAAATATGTGGTCCTACCTAGAGATTAGCTTCTACTTTATCCCACAGGAAGCTGCTGAATATGAATTTTATCACAGAGCTGTTTCTTCCTTGAGCAGGGGTCAACCTTTTGTGCCCTACTGTCAGTGAGTTATGGGTCACTGGTTTTGGTGGGAACCCAAGGTATAAACACTTTGATTAAGATAGTTTCCTTTGACCTAAGGCAATCCTCTACAGAATTCTCCTAGAATCGTTCTCAGAGCAGCTAGGGGACAGGGGAACAACCAGTGAAGAAAATCTGGGTGAGGCACCACTCTAACTATTTTTTGACAGCTTGCTATACTTTAATGTATAATACTCAATTCAAGGTACAAGACAATTGCATCTAACATTGTTATAAATAAAAGAGACATCAGATCAGTTATTAAGGGCTTCAGAACATCAAGGACCCCAGTTATGAGCAGCATCTTCATAACCTCCATGTTTAACATGTTTATTTTCTGGGCATAATTTAATAAGATCATCAATTTGAAGAATGGTAACTGCAGCTTCTGTTGCAAATTTCAAACTCTTTGAAATAGTTGGTTCAAACACCCTTGCTTGTTTGCTGTGTCTAGGTTTACCGCTGCTCAAATCAAGACCAATTCATTTTAGATTTTTACGTTCTGGGTTAACTTGAGCCTCATTATGAAAAGCTCTTAAACTGTGCAAACCGATCTGTGGAGTTCTGGGCAGCATTAATTGTCAGTGTATTAGGAATAAAAAGAAGAGTTCTTGCAAACTCTGCAATAGCAAGCTGTTCCTGAGACCCCATGCTGGTTTCATAGTTTTCAGGGTATATGGAAAAGGCTGCTTCTACAGCACTCCCAGCTAACGTCATGGATTTTGACTCCAAAACGTTGTTCACTCCGCAAAGAGCATCATGTAGAGTGCCCCATCTCATCACATATGAAATCATTTGCCCCACATAGATAATTGGTGCAGATGCACAAGCCTTACTGGTTTTGAATAAGATCAGCTTATCATCACAAATTCTTTCCTGTACCACTTCTTCCATGTGTGCCAACATTGCAATTTCAAAAGTTTCTTCACCCTTCAAATTGGCCAGGGTTGACAGAATAGTCCCTCCGGAAGCTTTAGCAATGCATTTAAGGTCCCTTTTTAGAGCTCTTCTGGTTGCCATAGACCCCGCCTCTACAAATTACTTTGACACATATCATCAATTCCACCAGCTATTAGAATAATATTGGCATCAGTTGCCAGGATCTTCGGAATTCTCTCCTTGATAATATCTGATTCTCTCTATCTAATTTGGTCCAGTTTTTCAGGGTCTGTAATGATCAGCTGTACATCAAGTATATTAGTCCATTCTCACACTGTTATAAAGAACTGCCCAGACTGGGTAATTAATAAAGGAAAGAGGTTTAATTGACTGACAGTTTTACAGGGTTTGGGAGACCTCAGGAACTTACAATCCTGGCTGAAGAGTCAGGAAAGATGTCCTTCTTCACATGGCAGCAGAAAGGAGAAGTGCAGAGGGAAAGGGGGAATAGCTCCTTATAAAACCATCAGATCTTGTCAGAACTCACTATCATGAGAACAGCATGGAGTCCCTCTCCCAACACGTGGGAATTACAATTTGGATTGCAATTCAATGTGAGATTTGGTTGGGGACACAGAGCCAGACCATATCACAAAACTTTATTTTTGTTTTTTACAGGCTAAAGTTAAGGCAAGCAATTTTCGCATTAACAATTCTTTTGGGCGTGTCCTGGGATCCCACCACACAGCTGAGTGCATAGCCACTGACCAGCATATTCTCCATCTGACTTCTTGCATAGACTTTCAGAATATTAGCAGAATTGACTGGATAGCGAGGCTGGCCTCTTAATATCTGTGTATGTAATAACAAGTAAAACATCTACTACTGTATTAGTAAAGAAATCACCATTTATTCCAATGATTTTGGAAGACATCCATGTCTCAGTGGCATTAATCAGGCCATCTTTTCCCAGTTCATCTGTGTTAATAATTAGGTTTTAACTGATATAACACAGGGCTTCCCACTGAGGTAGTTCCATCTCCAACTTCTTTGTCTTGCAGGTCAGTCAGCTCACAAAGAACTTTAGCTGCAAGATTGTTCTACCTCCAGTAACTTCAGGATGGCTGCACCATCATTAGTAATGGTTACATCACCAACATTTTATCCAAGCCAGTTGGACCAAGAGAACTTTTCACAGTATTGGCAATTGAAGTTTAAGCCATAACGTTCTGGGAGCGGACCACCTCCCCAGGGCTGCGGTCTCGGTCCCTGAACATGGACAAAAGCCCCTCTATCTTCATCTCAGGGGTATACATCAACTTCCACTCACACACATCATGCACCTCAGCCAACCAGCGACCACAGCAGCGATGCGTGGAGCCGACCCGAGTGACACTGCAGGGACTGCTGGGTAACACCGCTCCACCAGCCTCCCAGCTTCCCAGCTTCCCCGCTTCCCTCACGCCTGGCTGCGGGACGTGGCAGGAAGGCTAGTGTGAATTTTTAACTTGGGCAAAAATTTGTTTTTGGAGGGCATGGGAGGGGGAAAACTAAGACACTGCAATGCTTCATGGTTCTCCAAAGGACCAGTGTATAAAGAGATGTGCAATATATCCACAGTATCAACATTTTATGGGAGGAGGGAATAAATAGGGGGAAAGAATTCTGAAAGTTCCTTAGGAGGGTAATGATGGAAAAAAAAAAAAAAGGTTGAGAAACACTGCAATATGGGATGCAGTCTGTTTGTTCTCTGAAGTGGTAATGCATTGATTGATTTCTACATCAACTGATTGTACATGTGCTATTTGTTTTGTATTTCCCTCAGTGCATAGTACATCAGCATATAACAGTTAATAGTAGTGGTCCCCTACTTGTGGAATTTATATATAGCAGCTGTCCCAGGTCATGAAAGAAATTCCACCTGGATCTGTTTATTTCCTTCTTGAATAGAAGACAAGACTTTCCTCTTCATGTTCTCAACTCCATCCAAAATGTTTAAGTACAAAACTCTCAATTCCCGAAGTTGGAGGTTACAATGCGCTATGATCGCTCCACTGCATTCCAGCCTGGGCAACAGAGTGAGACTCTGTCTCTAAAAAATAAAAATAAATAAAAAATAGAAAATAGAAAATAAAAATAAAATTCTCAGTTTAGGATTTAAAAATATTTGATGTTGGTGATCAATCGACTTTATCCATTCTAATATACTTCCTGAAAAGTCAGTCTTTCTTCCCTTTCCCAATTCCTCTGCCTGTTTCTCTCCAGTTCTCATTTGTTTCCCCATTTCCCCTCTTTCTACCAGCTTCCAGTGTGACTTAATCTTTCCAATCTGAAAATCTGGGCCTGTAAATTTGCATCTGCTGATTATTGAGATATATCTTTCAGCTCTAACCCCACCTTTCCACATTTGAATTGTGATGCTGGTTCTGGGACTCTTTCAACCATTGTCTCCCCTTTGTTGGATGTCTCCCAGTTCAGCTCTACCTAAAGAAGATACACAGAAGGGATGCTGAGGGTAGGCAGAAGGAAAAGACATGTGTTCCTTGCTATGTGCTGGCTGCTCCCACCAGGTTCACCACAGCAAAGCAGTTCATCTGAGCAGTGGCAGTGGATCTGGCTTCCAATTTTTCCACACTCATGTAACTAACCTCATTGTACCCTTTAGAGACACCAGCACTGACGGCCGCATGTTACCTCCAACAGGAGTCTGAGTCCCAGCTCTGTTAAACCCTTTTCCCAAGTACCTGTTCCAACCACTTCACTTTGTTCCTCTGGCATTTACTAGATCTGGGTCACCGCCATGCTTCTTTTTTTTGCCTTTGCAGCTCCCAATTCCTTAAATTCTCTCTGTTAAAATAACTGCTAAGATTTCTGTGTTTTTGACTAGACTCTAGGCCCCAAATGCTATACGCTGCTCTTGGTCCAAGATTTATCTGATTCTTTGTTTTTACTTTGTAAAAACTAGAGGATGAGGGGACACTTGTTTCAGGGTACCTGAGGGAAAAAACTGATGAGAATGGAAATACACAAAAAGCAGAGTCATACTTTTGGGATCTAGACCACAGAATTATGTAAATAACTAATAGTATAATATTTCTACTGAATTTCTGTACTGGGTTGAATTGTGTCCACCAAAACATATGCTGAAGTCATAATCTTTGGTATCTATGAAAATGACATTTTTTGGAAATAGGGTCTCTGCAGCTGAATCATGTTAAGGGGAGGTCATACTGTGTTAAGGTGGGCCCTAATATAATGATGAGTATTCTCACGACAGAATGGAAACTGGGACACAAAGACAGAGGCATATAAAGAGATGGCCATGTGACAGTCAAGGCAGAGACTGATTTCATCTAAAAGCCAAGGAACACCAAGAATTGTCAGCAGCCACTAGAAGGTAGGAGAAGGGCAAGGGAGAATCCTCCCTTAGAGCCTCCAGAGAAAGCATGGCCCTGTCAATAACTTGATTTCAAAACTGTGAGAGAATAAATTTCCATCGTTGGAAGGCACCAAGTTTCTAGTAATATGTTACATGAGCCCTACTAAACTAATACACTTTCCAACTTCCAAAAAGAAAGAAACATCATTAAAGCATTTGTTCCTTATTTATGTGTTTGGTTTCAATATGTCTCTGCAAATGAACTACTTTGTTTAATCTAGGAAGCAATTTTCACTTCCACAAGAATGACAGTGAGGATGGCGAAGCCCGCCTTTGTCTTGGTTTTGAATGAATGATTCCTAATCATTATAAAATTTAAATAAAGGTTTTTCTGGTCTAAGCTTTTACATCTTGGCATTATGGGCTCTTATGCAGTTCCTTAATCATTAGTACTGAAAAGGTACTGAACTGTTTATTCACAACCCACAGAAACAATACAATGTATTATTTACACCAGGCAGACAGACACGAACTCTTTTTTTATTTTGCCAGTTACTTATATTTATTTTTAAAGAAATCATTAGAAAAATCACAATTAATATAGCAATGACCTCCTATTACTTTTGCTATTTTCCCTTACCTAATGGACTCTTTTGGCAATAATAAGGCAAGAAGAATTTTGACTTTAAAAGCCAGAGAGAAGCTATGTTCTCAAAGTACTTTGCTGTGTTAATTAATGGCAAAACTTTGGGAATTTCCATTTCCGTCCAACCAAACTTAAAATATCTAAAAGCCAATTATTTCAATCAGATCCTTAATTAGAACTGGGACAAACATGTATTCCACGCAGTATACCTAGGTTATTATGTGGTCAGTCCACCCACCCCACTTCTTCCTAGCTGTAAATCCACTTGGGTTCTAGCCCTTGTTTTAAGTTGACCTGTTGAAGCATCATTGCCTTTGTTCTTCCACTAGCCTTGCTGATGAGTCTGCTGGAATGGTAGTGAACAACAACCTTGTCCATGAAGACCATAGCAAAACATCTTTGTCCCGAGCAATATTCTGGGAATGTGTTTTCATTTAAATGCCTCCATCTTTCCATTTCCTCTTTTTCACTTTCATTAAGGCCATGGCCACAAGCCTGCTAACATTCAAGTAAAAGTCACAGATGTCTCAACTCTTTGTCTTCTCAGACCTCCTCTATCTGTCTACCCTCACCCTGGATGTTTTCCAGGCCTCCTAAAAAGGAAGGCAAGTCAGCCTTCTTTATGATTCTTTTTTTTTTTTTTTTTTTTTTTTGAGTGCCCGGCCTGGAGTGCAGTGGCCGGATCTCAGCTCACTGCAGGCTCCGCCTCCCGGGTTTACGCCATTCTCCTGCCTCAGCCTCCCAAGTAGCTGGGACTACAGGCGCCCGCCACCTCGCCCGGCTAGTTTTTTGTATTTTTTAGTAGAGACGGGGTTTCACAGTGTTAGCCAGGATGGTCTCGATCTCCTGACCTCGTGATCCGCCCGTCTTGGCCTCCCAAAGTGCTGGGATTACAGGCTTGAGCCACGGCGCCCGGCCTTCTTTATGATTCTTTATGACACTATTTTTTGTTTTATTCTTTCCTTTTTGTGGGAGGAGAAGCATCACAGTGTAGTAACTAAGGACTTTGAAGAAAAGTGAAAAGATGGGTTTAAACTTTAGACTCTGCCATTTATTAGTGGTGTGTCCTCAAACAAATTATTGAAACTTCCACAAAACTCATTGTCCTCAGGTACAAAAGAGAAGCATTACTTTATCCTTGAGGTTATTTTTGAGGATTAATGAGACAATATATGTAAGGTCCTAAGTGCTTTTGATATAATAAGTAACAAAAGAATTTTTGCACCTGTCATTGTTTGCTTCATATTTAGCCATAGTCACATTTATATTAGACTCAAGTAAACTTTGGCACATCCTGTATTTCAGTGGGCCCTAATAGTAAATCTCAGGGTAAATGAATACCCAGTTTTGTTCCATAAATTATAGCATATTCATGCAAGGGCACTGTCAGTATGTGGGAAATGAAAGAACTTTCTATGCATGGAACAATGAATAATTATAGTAGATTAAATGCTAGTTGTTAAAACACACTGTATCTATACAACAGACAAATGAGAGAGAAAATTAAAAATAAATATATTTAATGAGACACATAGCCATCTTCTGCTCATCTTAGTTGTCAGTGTGTTTTTTATTTTATTTTGTTTTTTCCTGTAAAGCAGTAAAGATGTTGCATTTTGCTCTGGAAATTAAACCGAGAGAGGCAAAATTTGTTTTTTCCTCTGAGAAATATTGCAGATTATTGTGTTCCATGAATAGTATAATTACTTCCATAATAGCAGAAGACTAAACAGTCACAGGTGTTGGGCTTTGCATTGCAAACTGTGGGTGAAGCCATCATTAACAGCTTTGTTCTCAGTGTCACCAAAAACAGGCATCACTGTGTGCCTCATAGTTGCCAATACTACAGGGTATTTCATAGAGTCAGACTCTCAAACATCTTGAACCAACAATTCCTAGAGGAGGCTACCCATTTTACAATGTAATTTTTATCATGTCCTTCTCTCCCTCAACCACAGACCTGACATGAACAGCAAGTGTCCAGAACTGCAGGACTCTCCTTGAAAGGCACATCTAGCGAGGAGTCTTCACTGTCAAATGTCTCCTCCTATCATGTACTTTCTAAGACTTCCTATACATACACTAAAATAAGACTGGGTCCTCCTTTATATATGTCTATCCTCCCTCTTCTTCCCACAAATTTGCCATGCATCATGTCCCTTCTGCAGTGATCAGAGAGAAGCAGTGGAGTCAAGCATGACTTCAGTAGTTTTGATCTGAGCAAATGAAGGATTAGTTGTCACTAATTGATATGGGGAAGAATGCACAAGAAGCAGGTTTGGAGGTAGGGGATGAAGGCAGTCAAATAAAGGGAGTTTTATTATTATGTTTGAAACATCTATTATGCATCCATATGAAAATGTCAAACAAATAGTTGAATATGAGACTCTAGAGTTCCTGGGAGAGGCCAGGGATAGAGATAGACATGTGGTAGTTGCCAGTATACAGATGGTATTTGAAGCCATGAGACCAGACGCAATGGCCAATGGAGTTAGGATATATGGAAAAGAGAGGACAAATAACTCACTTTTGTGACAATTCAACAACAATAAGATGTGAAAGAAATGAGAAGAAGTAAGTGAATCTGTTTGCTACTCTTGGCTAAATATTCGAAGATTTACTAATCATTTTAATGGGACATGTTTGCTCAATCCCAGTACCATGTTTCACTTCTTTGTGAGAAGTAAATGAACCTCTAATCAGAACGGAATAGAGCAAGTCAGCCATGACAGAACTGTACGGAGGAAAAAAGGGACCAGTGTCCCATGATCTGAATGATCTGAATCCCAACCTTTAATCAGATCATTAGACTATGTTCCATTATTGTCTTTAGAAAGCAAATAACTTTGTCACTTAAAAATCCCTGTCTTTCTGTCTTAATCATTTCAGGTTCCGTTGTCCTAAAAATATACTTATGAGGTTGAATTATTGAACCTAAACATAGTAATTTTTATCTATTTCCTACAGATTTCATACTGATGGATTTAACTCATCATTAGTCAAGGAAGATTTTTTTAACCCAAAGCTAAATAGTAACTGCATTAACATTTTTTAGCTTTGTGTTACCACATACAAGAAAATCATTCCTTCTGTAGCTATCTCCCTTCCTCCAGACAAATTTATTTTTTTAATTAAAAAAAATGTGTTTTGTTTTTGTTTTCGTTTTTGCTTTTGTTTTTGTTTTTTGAGATGGCGTCTCACTGTTACCCAAGCTGGAGGGCAGTAGCATGATCTTGGCTCACTGCAACCTCTGCCTCCAGGTTCAAGCAGTTCTCCTGCCTCAGACTCCTGGGTAGTTGGAATTACAGGCACATTACCATGCCACCGGCTAATTTTTTTTGTATTTTTAGTAGAAATGGGATTTTACCTTGTTGACCAAGCTGGTCTTGAACTCCTGACCTCAAGTGATCCACCCGCCTCAGCCTTCAAAAGTGGTAGGATTACAGGCGTGAGCTACTATGCCTGGCCTGTTTTGTCCTTAACAGCAAATAAGACTTATCAAGATTAAACAAACCAACTTGACAGGAAAATGTTTATTTCAATCAGAAAGGCTAGATAAAAAACCTTGATTGAAATAGTAGAAACTTTAATTACTTCGTGGTAGGTTTATAATATTTTTCTTTATTAATTTTTCTCTTAGGTTACACACGCACAATGTAAATTTTAATGTAACTGAAACTTTTATTTCTGTGAAAGATTTAACCTTTTAGAAAAAGTACAGTGTTGATATTTTACAGCTGGGATCTTGAACGGTAAGGCAATTTACTTTCATAACAGATCCGAGACAGATCCAGATCCCCTGAGATTCATTCTGGTGACTTTATCCACATTTGGGAGTCTCTAGTACCAATTAAAGACCCTAAACAGCCTGAATTTACTATTTTCATCATTTTAACTATGAAATAATTATTTGTCACTTGCATCGTACAACTCTGACTCCAGTTACTTACAAAGCTGAAATATACCATAAAAATATGTAGTCAATAGGTTCAAAATATTAAAGACCTAAATAAGCTTACATAGACATCAGAATCAGCATCATAATTATTGTCTTTACAAAATTAATGTGTACTTCATTACTTCATTTATATAGCAATTGTTATAAAGACTAAATGTATTAGTTAATAATTTTAAAAGTGAAAAAGTTCATTTTCTGGCCACATAAACACAGAAATAACATACTTCTCTGTTATAATTTGTCAAAGGGTCCTTCCAATCACTGTCAGAAATACATTCTCTAAGTATTTATTCTGCTGAATCTAAATATCATTGGCAATGAAAACTGCCCATCTTTTGATTAAAGAAATTGATTTTGCAAAGTGCAGTTGGTCATGGCAAATGATGTGCTTTATGATCAGCTTTATTGAGAGATTTCTATCATCATTCACCTGGCATCTGGCAGAGATCAAACGATATGCCCTAAATACATATTAAAACAAATTTAATAGCTGAGGAAAGTATTTTAAAAACTATTTTAAACAAGTCCTTGAACTAGCACGTCAAAAAATTAACTGAAGGTAGAAACTCTGGATGTTGGTGCATGCCAAAGCCTGATGGTATCTGCTGACACACTTCTGTTTTGAAGGATAATAAGAATTCTGGATAAAGAAAATAAAGTCTAGGGTCTACTCAAGGCTTAGAACATTCTAATAAGAGAACTAGACATAAAACTGGAGTGCTATAGGATTATACAATCTATACAGCATAAACAAGAAATAAGCTCTCTGTGCAGAAAAAGACAGCAAGGAAACTTGCCTATCTTTATCTTGTGGTTGAAATGGATAGAATCTTCCCTGAAAATTGATGAATACAAAGACTATCCTCACAAGTTTTTGTCCCCATATTCAACCTGTCGGGTGGGGTCTCTGAAAGGTAGGGGAAATACCCTTAAGTTAGAAATTTATTTTAATGTGACCAAAGATATCTAGCAGAAGCAATTGAAACTTTGCTCCAAAGAAATGAAATCAACCTAAGTTTCCCAAGAATTCTTGATGACTGTGTTCCAAGGGTCATGTGTTTACAGTCAAAAATCACAAACAACAGGCATCAGATGCCATCTAGGAAATACTTAAATTCCTGAAATTATCAACCATCTGACAGGTACATCTAATATGGTTTAAGACACAAAAATTGACTTGAAAATATGAGCAAGATACAAGTGATCATATAAAGACAAACAACCAAATAGAAATTCAGGAAGTAAAGAATATAATAATATGAATTTAAAACAAAATGTAAGATATAACAGCCAATTAAATATAGCTAAAAAAAGAATTATAGAATTAAAAACTTAAAGTTGTTTATAATGCAACTGTAGAGACCAAAAGATGGAAAACATGAAAGATAAGTTAAGGGATGTAGAAGATAGAAAGGTAGATCAACATATCTAATTATGATACCAGAAGGAGACAATTTAGAAGTGGAGAGAAGGTAATATCTGAAGGTGCAACACCGTAGAATTTTCTAGAATTTTTGAAAAACATTAAAGCAAAAAAAAAAAAAAAAATCCCAAGCACATAAAAACATCCATGCCAAGAAACATCATGAACAAACCACAGAACATCACTAACAGGCAATCTTAAAGAGAGATGATCTAAAGGGGAAATGATAATTAGTGTAACAGCTGACTTCATAACAAGCAATAACAGAAGCTAGAAGATGATAAAATCATATCTTTTATAAGTTTGAAAATTTAGGATTCTGTCAAGATGGCCAAATAGGAAGAGCTGTGGTCTGCAGCTCCCAGTGAGATCAATGTAGAAGATGGGTGATTTCTGCATTTTCAACTGAAATATCTGATTCATCTCATTGTGACTGGTTGGACAGTGAGTGCAGCCCACAGTGGGTGAGATGAAGCAGGGCGGGGCATCACCTCACCCAGGAAGCACAAAGAGTCAGGGAATTTCCCTTTCCTAGCCAAGGGAAGCCGTGAGAGACTGTACTGGGAGGAACGGTACACTCCTGCCCAGATACTCCACTTTTCCCACTGTCTCTGCAACTGGTAGACCAGGAGATTCCCTTCAGTGCTTACTTGGTGGGTCCTATGCCCACAGAGTCCAGCAAGCTATGATCCATTGGCTTGAAATTCTCTCTGCTAGTGCAGCAATCTGAGAACAACCTGAGATGCTGAAGCTTAGTGGAGAGAGGGGTGTCTACCATTGCTGAGGCTTGAGTAGGCGGTTTTAGGCACCTATAAGTCTATATTGAAATTATCTTTCAAGTGATACTATTTCTCATAAATTAGAGTGACATTATCTTTCAAAAATTAGAATACATAAGGTATATTCAATTAAAATAATTGAGAGTGTTTACTGCAAATAGATAATCTCTTAAAAAAAAGCTTAATATGTGTATTTTAGTCAGAAAAAAACAATCCTATGTGTATTACTCAGGGATTTTCCAGAAAAACAGAATCAATAGTGTGTGGTGTTTGTGTGTGTGTATTAGTCAGGAATGTTAAGGGAGATAGAACCTGTAGGAGATAAAAAGAAGATATAGATAGATAAATAAAAAGATAGATAGATAGATAGATGATAGATAGATAGATAGATAGATAGATAGATAGATAGATAGATAGACAGACAGACAGATAGATAATAGGAGATTTATTCGGATAATTGGCTCATGCAGTTCTGGAGACTGAGAAATCTCTGGGCAGGCCATCTACAAGCTGAATATCCAGGGATGTCAGTAGTGTGGTTCAGTCCAAGTCCAAAAGCCACAGAACTAGGTAAGTCAGTGGTATAACTTTCAGCCTGAGGCTGAGGGACTGTGAACCCAGGGGGCTACCAGTGCATGTCTTGGAGTCCAAAAGGCCAGAGGGAATGATGTTCTGATAACCGAGGGCAGGAGAAAAAAGCTTCATTTCCTCTGCCTTTTAGTGTTTTATTTTGCTTTGTTTGTTTGTTTTGAGATGGAGTCTCCCTCTGTCACCTAGACTAGAGTGCAGTGGCGTGATCTCAGCTCACTACAACCTCTGCCTCTGGCATTCAAATGATCCCAAGACCTCAGCCTCCCCAGTAGCTGGGATTACAGGTGCACACCACAATGCCCAGCTAATTTTTGTGTTTTTAGTAGAGGCAGGGTTTCACTGTGTTGGCCAGGCTGGTCTCAAACTCCTGATCTCAAGTGATCCACCCACCCCAGCCTCCCAAATTGCTGGGATTATAGGCATGAGCCACTGTACCCAGTCTTCCTCTGCCTTTCATTCTATCCAGGCTGCCAGCCAACTGGATGGTGCCTGCCCACACTGAGGGCAGATCTTGCCCACTCAATATGGCATCTCGTGCCAATATCCTCTGGAAACACCCTCACAGATACACCTAGAAATAATGCTTTATCAGCTATATAGCACTATCTTAATCCAGTCAGCCTGATAGCTAAAAATAAACTTCACTCTTTATATCTATCTATCATCTCTCTCTCTCTCTCTCTCTCTCTCTCTACATATCTATCTCTACACATCTATTTATCTGTCCATCTATCCAGAGAGAGAGAGAGAGATTTATTATGGGGAATTGGCTCAGGTAATTATGAAGGCCAACAACCAACAGGAGAGCCAATGGTCACATTCCAGAACAAAGGCCTACAGGCATGAAACCCAGGGAGAACTGAAGTTTCAGTTCAAGTCCAGAGGCATGACAAAAATCAGTCTGTTTAAAAGACTGTAAGAGGCATTCCCTCTTGCTTGGAGAATGGTCAGACTTTTTGTTCTATTTAGGCCCTCAACTGATAGGATGTGGTTCACCAAAATTAGGATGAACAATCTACTTTACTCAGTCTGCCAATTTAAATATTAATCTCATTCAAAAGATCCTCAAATAAACACCCAGAATAATTTTAGACCGAATATCTGGGCAACCTTTGGCCCAGTGAAATTGACACATAAAATTAACCATCACCTCAAACTAAGTAGAAGATTTGGGGAAAAAAACAAAGATGATGAGTAGATATGTGGGGATCTAAACAAACATTGACTATATAAGAAAAGAATAATAGAAATTAACCTGTTGAAACAAAAAGAAAGCAAAAACTGAAATATTGGGTTAAATTAGCATTTAAATTGGTGGGGGCCAGGGACAAAGGTGAGTGGAATTAGAACAGTCAATGATTACTTAATTATTTTTGAGGTGGCAAGAGCTATTAATTCCAGACTTGTTAAATTATTTGTTCTAAAATACCTAGAGCAACTTCTAGAAAGTAGACAACAATTTTATTTGCCAATTTATGGGCCTGAAACTTCCCAATATAACTATAAGAGAGATAAAGAAACAGTGCTTCTGGGCACCCAGAAATAAGAATGTAAGATAGGACTTGAACACAGCATTTTCTCTGCCACAGATTTAATAATGTTCAAACTAGCAGAGGAGGGGGAAAGTGTCATGAGAAAAATGAAATATCTAATCCAAACAGAGGCAAGAAATGAGGGAGGGCAGAGAAGCAGAAAATGTAGAACAATGAAAGAACAAAATAAAATGATATAAATAAATCAAATATATTTGTTATCATAGTAAATATAAATACACTAAACTCTCATTAAAAGACAAAGAGACTGGATTTTTAAAAAGACAGTTACTCAAAAAAATGCAAGAAATTAGTACATGTGGTACACAGAACAATAGAAAAGAGCAAATCTTTGTCTGAGTGGGAAGATAATAGACAAATTCTAAAAGTGGAAAACCAAGAAGTACCAATATAAGCATGTTCTTTAGAGAAATTACAATAAATAAATAATGATGAAAAAGTTTAAAATAATTGTTTCTGAGCATCAGGAAGTCAGGGTAACAGTGGGACCTACTGTTTTTCACACAAGACCTTGTATGGTAGGCAAACATTTTTATCTTTAAACTATGTACATGTATAAATTTTTATCTATTTATTTATTTATTCATTTTAAACAAGAGTTCCTTACTGCTGATCAAATCTATGCTACCTTTCAGTTAGGTTATTTTGTTTCACTGCATGGCATGTTTAAGCTTAGTTGTGAAATAAAGAGTTCATGACTAAATTCTACAGATCTCCTAATAATGAGTATACAGATCCAAGGTTCAATCAGTATGTATTGGAAAATGAATAAATAGTGAATGAATGAATGAAAAATTAAATGTTCATTTTGTGTTGAATGTCAAAACCATATATAACCTCCCTTAATTACTATAAACAGAACAAAATTAGACCAATTTGCTGAAAATTTCTGACAAACATATTGTTTGTCATCATCAAAAAGAAATAATCTGGCTATAATATAGAAATCTAACCAAGAAAATACTGAATAAACTATAAACCATATTTTTAAAAATCCATCAGAGAGATAAAGATGCACAGACACCTAAATGACCAAAACCCAGAGAGGGACAATCCCTACGTGAGCAGAGTCTGGAAGGTTCTTTCATTTCTTGGGGTCACAGGGCACTGAGAAGTAAGCCCACCACACACCAGGAGAATTTGCTGCAACCTAAAGAAACCAGCTAAAATTTAATAACCCTATGGGCTATGCTATAGATGAGACACTGAAGAAGCCCCACACAGAACTAGCTTACCTTGCCCATTGTTTCCCCAAGGGATTTTTTTTTTTTTTCCTGAGTATGTGGCTGCTTGTAGGAACTGTAAAGCAAAAAGGAATATCCAGTGATTAATGGAGCCCATACCAGTGCATAAGAACCAATTATGTATGTCTCTTCCTGAGTCTGTATTCAGTAACATGTCAGTAGACTGCAACTGCACATGGTGGCAGCATTCACACTGCAGGCATCAGCAGACGCTGCAAATCAGACTTTCTTTTTAGGACACTTGATTAAGCATTTACCAGCACACCACCGGCTGCATTCCATGGCACAGGATACTGCAGGCTGGACAGAAAAGTTGAGTAAGTATAGTCTCAAAGTGCCTAAAACTCAAGCCTTGCCAGAAGAAGTAACCTAAATCTGCTCCGAGGGCATTTGTAACTGGTGGTGAACTGAAATTAAATACAGCCCAATCCTGACCTAGGTTAATTCATAATGAGAAGAGATCAGCTCCTAACCCTGACAGAGTAAACAGTGTACCCTTTCCAGAGCTAAACACTATTTATTTCAATCTCTACTTTTTTATACACAATATCTAATATTGAAATTTTTCATTTAAGCAAAAGTAGGAATATACCATCCATCAGAAGAGAAAAACTGTTCAGTGAAGTAGACTCATAGAAACTCCAGATGCAAGAATTAGAAAACAAGAACTTAAAAATAACTATTATAAATATGTTGCAGAAATAATATTCAAAGGTAGATATTATGGGTAAAAAAGATAGTGAATCTCAGCGGAGAAATAAAAAAAATTAAGAAGTAAACAAAGGGAAATTTCTGAACTGGAAAGTATAATATACCTTATGAATAATTCATATAATAGGGTCAATGACAGACATAACAGAGCAGAAGAAAAGATCAGTAAACTCAGATAAGTCAATAGAAATTATCCAAACAAGCACCAAAAAAATGTAGTATATATACATAAAAACACACATATTTTACACACACAGTTGACCCTCAGCATCTGTGGAGGATTGGTTCCAGGACCTCTTGCGGATGCCAAAATCTAGAGATCTTTAAGTCCCTGTTACGAAATGCTGTGGTATTTGCATATAGCCTACACACATTCTCCTGTATACTTTAAATCATCACTAAATTATTTATAATATCTAAAATACTGAAAATGCTATCTAAATCGTTGTTATACTCTTTAAGGAAATAATGGCAAGAAAAAAAAATCCGTATATGTTTGGCACAGATGCAATTAAAAAATATATTTTCAGCCAGGCGTGGTGGCTTACGCCTGTAATCCCAGCACTTTGGGAGGCCGAGGTGGGCGGATCACGAGGTCAGGAGATCGAGACCATCCTGGCTAACACGGTGAAACCTCGTCTCTACCGAAAACACAAAAAATTAGCCAGGCGTGGTGGTGGGCGCCTGTAGTCTCAGCTACTCGGGAGGCTGAGGCAGGAGAATGGCGTGAACCCGGGAGGCGGAGCCTGCAGTGAGCCGAGATCACGCCACTGCACTCCAGCCTGGGAGACAGAGCCAGACTCCGTCTCAAAAAAAAAAAAAAATACATTTTCAATCTTTGATTTATGAAATCCATGGATGCAGAATCCATGAATATGGAAGGACAACTGTATTTATGAATACATACACATACATATGCACATGCATGTATGCATACACACATCGAAAGAGAAAAAGGGAACAAGGCAAACAAAATATGTAAATAATCGGCCAGGTGCGGTGGCTCACGCCTGTTATCCCAGCACTTTGGGAGGCTGAAGCGGGCGGATCATGAGGTCAAGAGATCGAGATCATCCTGGCTAACGTGGTGAAACCCCGTCTCTACTAAAAATACAAAAAATTAGCCGGACGTGGTGGCGGGCGCCTGTAGTCCCAGGTACTCGGGAGGCTGAGGCAGGAGAATGGCGTGAACCCAGGAGGCAGAGCTTATAGTGAGCGGAGATCATGCCACTGCACTCCAGTCTGAGTGACAGAGTGAGACTCCGTCTCAAAAAAAAAGAAAAAGAAAAAGAAAAAAAATAGATAGATAGATAGATAGATAGATAGATAGATAGATAGATAGATAGATGATAGGTAGATAGGTAGATAGATAGATAGATAGATAGATAGATAGATAGATAGATAGATAATGTTAAAGGATTTTTCAGAATTAGTAAGACATTAACTAATAGATTCAAAAAGGGAAACACATATAGAAGCACCATAATCAATCTGGTAAAAAATCAAGGGTTAAAAAAATGGTAAAGAAGAAAATCTTAAAACTAGCCAGAAGTAAAAAGACACATATTCAAAAGAAAAACAGTAATAATTGTCACTCTCCATTTTGATTAGTGAATCATAGTAGTCTTTTGGGATTCCAAAATAATTAGCACTAATTCAGAGTCACAGGGAAAGGTAAACAGTTGGGAATGCATGTACAATTTTTTAAAAGACCATTAGCTGTTCATGGAAAAGAATAACTGTGGATTTGGGAGTTTTTAACATTTGTAGAAGTAAAATTTGTGACAATAATAGCACAAAGGGCAAGAGATATAATGGAATTCTATTGTTTTCAGGTTCTTATTTTGTGAAATGATAAAATCCATTGTAGACTGTTTTAAGTTAAGAATATATATTGTAATCTCTGGGGAATAATAAAAGCTAATCAAATGAGTATGATTAAAAAGCCAATATACTTAAGTAAAATTAATCCAAAATACGGCAGGAAATGAGGATGGTACACATAGGAGAAATGAAAAACAAGTTGCAACATGGTAGTCTTGACCTAACATATATGAGTAATGGACTGAATGCCCACCTCTGCTATCTTCTAGCCCTATTTTACCGTCTTTAGTTATTTTCTTATTTGTTAAGCCATTTGGAATCTTCACTGTTTTAAACTTTTCATGAACAGGATCATAAAAACTTCTCTCAAGAAGAGAAATAATATATTGATAATTTAAACAACTCTGATCAGATGAACTTAATAGTCTCCAGTTTAACGCTGAAACCTTTTTAATTAATAGTGAGAAAGTTAGCAAATTATATCAAACAAATTGAGGCCCCTGCGAAAAGATACACATAAAAGTTTTTAATATTCCATATTGACAACATTATAAAAATTGAGCAGTTATTTTCATGCACCATTTCTATTAAATTACCTTCAAACAGTTGTTTCCTTACTAGTTGATGTATTTATTATGTAAATTATGAAGTGATGCTTCACTTATACTCTGGTATCCACAGTATGCTGCCCAGACACTTGCAGATATAGGAAGAGAAGAGGCATGCATGTGTCCATTTTTATTTCTAGCAAAATTACTTTTTATTCAATGTAGTAATCTTCAAATAAAAGTCACTAGTTTCCTATCTTTTTTTTTCCCATGGATGATTACCATGACAATCAAAAGTGCAAAATGTCCATATTCATGGAGATGTGTTCTGGAAAAATTATCTCTAGTTCAAACTTTTTGGTAAAAGCAATTATAGTCTCACTGTTCTAAATAACTCTGAGATGAATCTTTTATTAAAATGAAGAATCCTTTATTATTATTACTATTATACTTTAAGTTCTAGGGCACATGTGTACAACATGCAGGTTTGTTACATATGTATACATGTGCCATGTTGGTGTACTGCACCCATTAACTCATCATTTACATTAGGTATGTCTCCTAATGCTATTCCTTCCCCACTCCCCCAACCCCATGACAGGCTCCAGTGTGTGATGTTCCCCTTCCTGTGCCCAAGTGTTCTCATTGTTCAGTTCCCACCTATGAGTGAGAACCTGTGGTGTTTGGTTTTTTGTCCTTGCAATAGTTTGCTGAGAATGATGGTTTCCAGCTTCATCCATGCCCCTACAAAGGACGTGAACTCATCCTTTTTTATGGCTGCAAAGTATTCCATGGATAAAAACCCTAGAAGAAAACCTAGGCAATACCATTCAGGACACAGGCATGGGCAAGGACTTCATGTCTAAAACACCAAAACCAGTGGCAACAAAGGTCAAAATTGACAAATGGGATCTAATTAAACTAAAGAGCTTCTGCACAGCAAAAGAAACCACCATCAGAGTGAACAGGCAACCTGAAGAATGGGGAGATTTTTGCAATCTACTCATCTGACAAAGAGCTAATATCCAGAATCTACAAAGAACACAAACAAATTTACAAGAAAAAAAATAATCCCATCAAAAAGTGGGCAAAGGATATAAACAGATATTTCTCAAAAGAAGATATTTATGCAGCCAACAGACACATGACAAAATGCTCATCATCACTAGTCATCAGAGAAATGCAAATCAAAGCCACAATGAGATACCATCTCACACCAGTTAGAATGGTGATCATTAAAAAGTCAGGAAACAACAGGTGCTGGAGAGGATGTGGAGAAATAGGAACACCTTTATACTGTTGTGTAACACTTTTACACTGTTGGTGGGACTGCAAACTAGTTCAACTATTTTGGAAGACAGTGTGGAGATTCCTCTAGGATCTATAACTAGAAATACCATCTGATCCAGCCATCCCATTACTGGGTATATTCCCAAAGGATTATAAATCACGCTACTATAAAGACACGTGCACACGTATGTTTATTGTGGCACTATTCACAATAGCGAAGACTTGGAGCCAACCCAAATGTCCATCAATGACAGACTGGATTAAGAAAATGTGGCACATGGAAGAATCGTTTAAAATGAAAAAGTAGGCGTGTTTCCCAAGCCACTTTAGCCTTGAGGGGAAAGTAATATACCCATAGAGTCACGAAACAGTAATTCTTCTTTCTGCACTTTTGCCAGTGGAATTCCCCATCTATTTATGAACACTGCTGTGGTTTCTGTGTTTTAGATAATCAGGTTCTTATATACACTTATTGAACTTGCCATTTTTCTCCTCTCACCTCCCACTGAGAGACTGACGTCTTCTGAGTGGTGAGACCTTGTCCTTTTTCACTCCAGATGGTGACCTGTTCAATCGATAGTTCAAGCTACTCTGTCTATTCCATATTTGAATATTCTGCAGCAGTAATCCACAGCAACTTCAAATAAAGTCTCCTTCTCTTGTTTTGGCTAAATTCTTAACATAAGCTACAAAGTAATACCATCAGGTTCATGATCTCTTGATAATTCACTGAGATGACTACAAAATCATGTTTTTATTTGTTTACTTTTAATTCAGTCTCTTTTACTTTAAGATTGAGGTCCAAACTCTTCTGGAGTAGGGAGTGCTGAGTGGGAGGGCAATTTTGATGAGAGATTCTGTGTCGTACAAATTATCCCTATTCCTCTAGTCCTAAGGTATTATTCTTTTTATAATCTTTTGAGTATAATCTCTAGCCCTTTCCTTAAGATAGCTGCTTCCCCAGGAGGATCTAGTGTTCTTTATACAAATGGATCTCTGGCAATCCCATTCCCACAGAGCTCTGGCTGAAGTCAGACATACTTAAGACCTAGAGAGAACACTGCTTAGGCTTGTTTGGGGCCCTGGTATTATAAAAATTATCTCTTAATTTATTGGTTGTTTAAATAAATTTTGCTTAATGTGAAATTAATTTCTTAAAGATATTCATTTAAGTGTGTGCATGGGTTTAGAGTAATTTCTATATGTATTAAATATTGAGGGAACTGGATTTTAAACTATTATTTACTTGCCAGGATTTTGCATTTCAAATATTGCATTACGGCTTCATTCTTTCCCTGAACTAGATTTTTAAATGCAGGAAATAACCTTGAGCTTTCAGTTGAGAGTGCCTCCTTGCTCACAGACAAAGGATAAATCAGGACGGTTTGAAGCACGCTGAGATGTACTCTTAGAATTCCCTACAATTCTGTGTGGCTCCATTGACAGTGACAAATGAAAGTGGTTTCCACACACCAGTGGACTATACACCATGCTAACTAGGACACATTTAGCACTAACTAAGTCAGGGAGTAAGTGTTCATGTATTTTTCTGTCAGCAAATTTTTAGTGTTTTCCCTATTGGCACTGTTGATTTTTCTTTGTGTTGTTGTTTTACTGTTGAGCCACAGCAAATAAGAAAGAATAAAAAAATGAAAAACATAAGTTAGCACAAATTTTTGGGATATGAATTGCAATTGTTCTTTGCTATTTCTTTCTCTAAAATTGAGTTTCATGTTACTATTTTAAAGATAGATATTGTGGCTCAGAGGGAGTTTTAGGTTATTAGAGAAAATGTTTTCATGAAAGAAAACTGATGCCAAAATTGTATTTATGCAGTATTCTAAAATGATCATGACATTTGAGAAAAGCAGTTAAACACTGCCTCTGATAGAAGTCATAAGATTATACAATTTTCAAGAGAAATAAAAGAACGTTTATTATATCAAAACTTTTGAGCTGCATTTTTAAGTTTTATCCACTGATTAGCATTTCAATTTATGAGGTAGTCGGATTTTGTGTCATGAAATGTTGGTTAGTGTTCTGTCCAGGTACAGAAATTGTTAGATCGATTTCTTCTACAGACACTAAAATGATAGCGACCATCCATGGAAATGAAAAGCTATTTGCCTGATGAATAGCAGGACAATAGGCAACCTAGGCTGCATAATTCTACTTTCCACTAAGTTACCCTTGGGATCCATAGGATGAGATTACCTTAAAAGTGAACATGTCTCCTAGTCAAGTCCTTCCAGTATTCAGGAACTAAACACTCAAGAAAAGACTACAAGCAGGGAGCTCAATGTGGAAGCTAATATTATAACAGTTCTCAATAGTCCCTGCAACAAAAGCTTGATTTCTTCAAAATTACTCTAGGAAAGAAAGTGACTCCTTATCTTGTGACAACATGGAGTACTTAGCACTTTATTTCAGACACCATTAATGACCTAATCAAACTGGGCATCTATTGGGAAAAGGCATGAAGAACAACCATGTAAGAAATATGCCAACATAGAAAAAAATCTTAGATTAATTATGTTTAGCTTATGTTGTATTTTAAACCTGAGTTTAGAGCACAATGTTCAAGTCCATTATTTCTAGCATTCTCAGTCCAAAATAGCTTTTATTGAATGAACACATTTGTTCCTTGATTCTTTAGGACTGTTAACCAGGCCCAAATAGGAGCTGAGCCATCTAAGCATGTTGAGGGATTACCAGAGATCATAATCTCATAGAGAATCAATTTTCTTCTCATCTTTATCTGATTCTATTTTCCTATCTCCCTGTAATGGGAGCCAGATTCTTTGAATATAAATTTCCTGAGCCAACATGCCAAAAAGCTTACCTGAGAAGATGAAACCACATGACCTGGGGTGAGGAGAGTATTAGAAAGTGGGAGAGCCCCTGAGCACCCCTATAGACAACCTAGTTTGTAGGTATTGTTAATCTTCAGTTATAGAAATCTTCAGTTCAAGTTATAGAAAACCCAACTCAAATAAGTTAAGCAAATAAGGAATGTAGAGTCCTGTAATACAAAGTCAAGAATGGCTAAGCCTAGTGCAGCAAGCGCTGTGAGTAGGGCTCATGGGTCTTTACGTTGCCTCCACTTTCCTCTGTGGGTCCTTTTTCAGACAGGCTTTCTTCACATTGGTGAGCTACCTGACAACAGCATTTGCTTATATCAACCCAGATGTAAATCCAGAAAAAACAAGAATAACACAATCTTATGAGTAAAGCAAAAGTCTTGGAATTAACTCTGATTGGAAAATAATCACCTTGATTTAGGTCCTGCTCCATCCCTACAACAATTTCTATGGGAAGAAGTAGGTGAGCCTCAAATCACCCAGTTCGGAATAACCTGCTTTTCTTGAGGCTGTGAGCGGAATCAGTTTTACCAAAAGCGCCTAGGCCAGGAATGGGTTCAGGATGGTGTCCTAGGGTCAGGTCACCACGACCACAAAAGCAGGCCACCAATATGGGCAGGCACAATCAATAACTGTCCATTAAACACTATTCCAATGGTTTTTCAATTCTGACTATACATTATCCATAAATCTTTATATAAATACATAAAAAACATACTTGGACTTCATCCCTCAAAAATTCTGAAACGTTCAGTTCAGGGTGGGAACTGTGTTTTGACAAAGCTGTGTAGATGAATCAATAATCACCAGATCTAAATCATTAAGTGGTCGCACTGAATTTATCTATTAAATGAGTGTGGTACAATAACTTACCAACTCTCAAACTTTTCCAACTATGAGCCACCTAAACAGTGTCAAGAGTCCTAGAACCTACGTATCCATTCACCCACCCATACTTCACCAGCACCGAACATACCTCCCTCATTGATATTATTTCAACAGGGTACCACTCAAGAAAATTACACTTTTGAGGAGTTCTTACTAGGACTTTGAGCTCTGCGCTAGTTACAGTAATATTCTTGTCAAGGTTACCGCAGTTCTTTAGAATTTATTTTTTAAGTGTATGATTAATGGAAAAATTATATTTATGTATTAAAAGATAATATGTTGAATTCACAAACATTTTGCCTCTTTTTTTCCTAACCTTCTCACTTAGTCACTCTTACCCATGGTTAGTTACAACATGGATCTTAGGACTGCATGACGCTACATTACTTCCCACACCTGGACCACAATCTTCTTTTGGTCTTGCTAGTTTGTTTGACTATTCTTTTTCCTCATGAATCTTCAAGTTCATTGACAATTCTCTCCCACCCCTCTCCATTGGTCTCTACCTGTCTTTATGTCTTTACTGACTCAGATTAGATTCCAGAGTCAACAAGGGCAATAATTCTATACTCAATACCTCTCTGTCTTTTCTTTGTGTCTGCCACCTCAACTCCAGCTCTTCCTCCAAGTTGGCACTAAGGCAGCTGAGTTTTGCTAGAGAAAAATCCCAACATTCAAATATGTCCTGTCATTCCTGTGCCCAGATCCCTCCAATGGCTTTCTTACTTTGATTAAAACCCAAATTCCTTTCCATGCTGTGAAACACTGTGATTTGGTCGACAGTTTCCACTCTGGCCTCATCTTTTCTTCATGTCACTACTGTCGCTCTGACCTCATCACTGGTCCTTCAACAAGCAAGTGTCCTCCTGCCTTAATGCATTTGCATTTACTGTTTTCTTTACTCAAAATACACTTCTTCCAGATATCTGCAAGTCTCATGCCCTCATTTTATTCAGTTTTGTTCTCAAACATCTCATTCCCTGACTATCCTAGATAACAGATATTTTCCTAGATAGTAGGTATTTATGAGTTGACACACACACACAATTAAAGCCTGAAACACATATAGATATGGGTACCATCATGATGCTGGTCAACTAAATTGATTCCACTGGGATGATATTGCACTAATCAGCACCTAACATAATACATGTACTACATTTATTCTTTAATCTTTGCCTGTCTTCTTCTGCTTCATTATAGGCTCCATAATGACAGAATTTGTTTTGTCCACTGCTGTATCTTCAGTACTTAAAACGGCAATAACACTTAACGAATATTTGTTGAATGAATGAGTACATGAAGCAATTATGTTTATACCATTATGAGTTCACAGTCACTTACTTCAACTGGGCCTCAATACTACCTGGCAATTCCACTGTTTCTATCTATTCAACTGAATCTCCCACGCTTCATAATGACTCTTTTAAATTTTCACTCTCTTTAAACCTCTCATCAACACAAACCTACACACACACGTGTACACTCACATGTACACTCTGCAACCTAAAAACACGTGCTCACAACAGACAACTTTGCTTCCTATTTTACAGAAAAATAGATGTTCAGAGACAAGAAATCCCTGTAAGTCTTATTACAAAACCAACATGCATTACCATATGGGTACTTGTACTTCTCTAATTGCTGTTGTTATTTAAAAAAAAAAAAAAAGTTGTATTTCCTCCTATCTAAGCCGATTCCTCCTCATTTTGTTAGGACCTACTTCTTCCTATCATTTCAGGAACCATCTCATTGTGAATCTTCAAATAGCCTTAACTCCATCCCACCTTAAAAAGCAAAATTAAAATACTTCTTTCAGCCACATAATCCTCCACAATCACTGTCTCCTCCCTTTCACTGCAAAACTTTTTAGAGCAATGGCCCCCTTGTCTCTCTCCTCTCTTCCTACCCACTCCTCAGTCCACTCTGATCTCAATAAACACCCACTGCTTCACTAGAAAGACTTTTGCTAAGATTCTCAGTGACCTACTTCTACACTGCTAAAATGCATGGTATTTTTTAGTTTTCACTTTAGGTGAATTGTCAGCAGAGTGTTGTACTATTAACCACTCCTTCTTTTTAAAAATTCTTACTGCAAACTTCCTTAACATTGTATCCTCCTAACTTTCCTCCTACGTCTTCATCCAGTGCTCCTCAGTTTCCATTGTGAACTCAACCTTCTCTAGATGGCCCCAAGTATGAACATTCCTGAAAACTCAGCCCTGGCCTCTTCTGTTCTCTTCTTATTCTATACTTTCTTTTCTGGCGATCCCACTATTAGCCAAGGCTTTAATAACCAACCATAAACCAGTGATGTTCAGATATATACCACTAGTGATATAAAGATAAAGATAATCTCTTAGATTATCTTTAATCAAATCTCTCCTCTGAGCTCCTAGCTTGCCTCTCCAATTTTGTAATGTGTATTCTCCACTTGAAAATCTTAAAGATACCTAAAAAACAATCTATCCAAAACCAAATTCATTTGCTTTCCTTTCCAAAGTAGTCCTTCACCCTTGTTTCCACTGTTAGGAACACAGCACCCAGTATCTAGTTGTGAAAGCCAGAAAACAGGGAGTTGTCATTGCCACCACCCTCTTTCCTTAATTCCTTTATATAATTCATCACCAAATTCTGCTAATTCTGCATCTTAAATATCAAATATCTCCTTCTTCTCTGTTCTTTCTCTCTAATTCCCTTGCTACCATCTTAGTCTAAGACATTACTATCTCTCAACTCTCTCTTTGTGGTCTCCTCATTTGCCTTTTGCCCACCCCAGTCTGTCCTCTACCTGGCAAACAGATTTTCTCAAAGCACAACCCGAATCATGCCACATCTCTGCCCAAAATCCTTTGTTTCCCATTGTTCTTAAAATAAAGAGCAAAGATTTTTTTGTTCGTTTTATTTTGTTTTGTTTTGCTTTAGACTACCCCACCCACTGTACTTCAGATACCCTGGTCATTAGTAGTAGAATGAACTTTGCTCCCTACTCCCGCCATGGCCTTTTCTTATGCTGTTACCTTTGTATCCAAGGCCTTTCCTCATGCACCTTTCCCCAGTTCATTCCTGTTTTTCATTCTGCAAATTTCAGTTCTCAACTCAACTTTTAATTTTCTTAGGGAAAGTTTTCTTGCTAGCAGACTGGAAAAAGTTCTCCTACAATATATTATTTCAGTTCACAATATTATCTTTGGCACTTGTCACAGTAAATAATTATAAACTTAAGCAGTTATATGGTCAACACTGGCCTAATACGGAAGCCCTTCAGAGAATGACTATGTCTTTAGTTGGTCCTTCATATTCATGGGTTCCACATTCATGTATTCAACCAAGCTCATAAAAATATATTTTAAAATGGCACCTGTACTGAACATGTACAGACTTTTTCTTGTCATTTGTCTCTAAACAGCACACTATAACAAATATATACATAGCATTTATATTGTACTATTATAAGTAATCTAGAGATTATTGAGACGGGCGGATCACGAGGTCAGGAGATCGAGACCATCCTGGCTAACACGGTGAAACCCCGTCTCTACTAAAAAATACAAAAACCTAGCCGGGCCTGTAGTCCCAGATACTCGGAGGCTGAGGCAGGAGAATGGCATAAAGCCGGGAGGCGGAGCTTGCAGTGAGCTGAGATCCGGCCACTGCACTCCAGCCCGGGCGACAGAGCGAGACTCCGTCTCAAAAAATAAATAAATAAATAAATAAATAAATAAATAAATAAAGTACATGCGAGAATGTGTTTAGGTTATACACAAATACTACACCGTTTTATTCCAGGGACTTGAGCATTTGTGGATTTTGGTATCCGTGGGAGGTTCTGGAACCAGTCTCCCATAGACACCAAGATAAAACTTCACTTAATCATTACTTCTCTATTTGATATTTTGGTGTCTTAGAGGTTTTTTGCTATTATTTTTGAAAATTTATACAATGAGAATACACAGCTCTCACATTGTGGGTAAGATAAAATTTATTTTAAAAATAAATATTTGCTGATCAAACAGTTGGATGACAATATTTGTTTTTCAAAAACAAGAAAAGACAGTGTCATTATCAAAAACATCAAATTTTGAAATACCAGCTGATGGCAAGGTACTACCTCTAGAGATTTGTGAATTAATTGGTCTGTAATGAGATTTGGGCATTGAACATTTTTAAAGTTCCGCAGGTGATTCTCATGGGCAGCCAAGTTTGAAAGCCACTGCAGAAGATGCTTATCAATGCCCTTTTCACAAGTTGAGTGCTACCACAATTAATGTACCAATGGATAATAAATACAGATGATGTGGCTCTCCAAAACAAAGACCATGTCAGCTAATAGCTTTATGTAGCACTTGGCAGGAAACCATGTAATCACAGGCTCATAGTGATTAATAAATCTAAGTAGAGAATCATTTGGGTGAAATGATTCAAGAAGCATTCTTTCTCCCTACTAATTTGGAATGCGACTTACATCTGAAAGAGACATTGCACAGATGTCAGCCCAAGCAGCAATGTTGAATCCCTCCAATGAAGAAGCTAGCCAGCTACATAACTAGTGAATCAGTACAACAGGCGCTCTCATCATGCCACAAGGTCAAAAAACCTGCCTCTGTGCTCAGAATGATTGGGTTTCAATCTTAGGTCTGCTACTTGCTAGTTTGCACCTTGGTCGAGTCTCTTAACTTTTCAATGCCTCAGTCTCTTTTTTTAATACTAGAAAAATGATATATATATAATAAGGTATATAATAGTAACTATTTCAAAAGCTTGGTTTGAAGGTTAATTGAAATAATTCACGTAAAGCACTGAGCCTAGGTGCCTGGCCTATAGTTAACACTAAATACATATCAGCTGTTACTACTTTCTCACATTAAAGCTGGAAATTCCTACCGAAGGATGGAAACTCATCATTTTTGTTGTTTTAAAGCTTATTTGTAAGTCAAAGAAAATTAAAAGTACAATTGCAGAATTAGCCTAGAATGAAATAATATCAATAACAGAACTAAAGAACATCACTAAAGCTGTATTCATTTTCCTAAATCCTGATACCAATGAAGAAAATACACTACAATTGGTGAAATGAGTTTGACAACAAAATAACCCTAAATCTAAAAACAGAAAAAGAAAAATTAATAGAGATAGTAGCCAAAATTAATGAATTAGATAATAGAAAATTAGAGAACTAATCAATAAATTCAAGACATAGTTTTCAAAGAAAAAAAAGAATAAAATAGATAAAATCTTAGGTAACCTAATAAAAAAAGGGGGAAAGGGGAGAAATCACAAATTTAGGATTTGGATGAAGACTTACTTAGTGTTTACATTTACCTTTTCATTTATTTTGAATTTTATACTCTAGGCCTGGTTTCAACTGGTAGCATGTGATTTACATTTGCTACGTGTTACGTTGACTTTGTTTCTTATAGTCTATCAGTGGTTTAGAACAAGCTGCAGTGGCTCTTGGCGTTTGTGTGTCCCCAGGAGATAACTCAGCTGGAGAGATGTTTTTGACACTTTGGGAACTAGCTGCCAAAGCAGCCAGTGAATTATAAGTGGCAATATTTTTGTATCAAATTATGGTTTAGAATAATAAATTTGTCTTTTGGTGTCTGTTACAGAGGAAATTTCTTTGACACATTCTGTAAGTAGAAGCATGAAATCTCTAGAGAGGCCTGATGCACTAAAAGCCACAGGGAGAAATATAATTGAAAGACATCTTTACTGCAATGATAAAGCAATGTAAAGGCTGAAGTTCAAATTGCAACAGACTCAAAATATCAACACTTAAGTTAAACTACCAGAGCTGGTGCCTGTACAGAAACTTTGGAGAGCAGATTTTTTTTTTTTAGTTGAAAGTTAGTTACTAGTACTAACCTTCCTTTGAAATCAGGAAAACTTCTCCATTCCCTTGCGGAACAAAGTCCCGAGTTCGTATGATAAACTAGCACCTCAATGGAGTCCAGAACTAGGCAAGAGAAAGTAAGAACGTCTTCCAAGTCCTCCTATGCAGATTTGTATCACAGTCTCAGTTTTCAGAACTTATCAGTCAAGCAATAGCTGTCCAATCCAGACTCAAGTCCAAGCAAACTGTGTTCAGGGAACCTGAGTCTTTTGTCTACAATGTTTGTAAAAGCATAAATCATTGAAATGTGGCATTTATATTTTAAATTACTTATTTCATTAGAAATTTATAATTTATATACTTTATGAGAACAAATTAAACTATGACTTATGTTTAAGAATTTTGTTACTAATTGTACTTAAAAGCCCAATTTACAAGGTTTTTTCTCTAGGAAATGGGGGATTCTGCATCCTTCCACATTTTTCCCCCCATCCTTCACCCAATCCCTTATAAGCATACACACGGACACATACTATGTCTAGGAGTCAGTGGATATGCTCATAGACCATCTCTCTGGAAGAGAGAAAAGTCTTGATTTGTACTGTCTTCCAATTTCCGTGGTGTAAATATTCCCACAGTGGCTGATTTCAAGCTAACAACAAACTTTAGCCACTGGCTTATAAAATTCCTGAATATTTAAAATCAGCTGTTTTAAGTCATTTCCACTGTCTACAATACATCTCTGCTCAGACTGTACTGCCTCTGTATTCTGCTCCCTACCATATAGCAAGCACTTAGTGGCTAGGAAATTTATGAGTTGAAACACACACACACACAATTAAAGTCTGAAACACAAGTAGATATGGGTAGCATTACCATGCTGCTCAACTAGATTAATTCCATTTATTTTCTTGTCACTCAGTCACTCTATGCTTACTGACTGTCTAATACGTGTCAGATACCATGCTAGGTATTGAAGTTAAAAGCAATAAACTAATATAAGCTTATTGCCCTGGAGGAGCTCAGGGTCTGGAAACAGAAGAGAAACAAGAACAAAAAATATTAAAATGAACACATTGTTTGATGCAAATACATGGAGGCTTCATTACATGCCCATTTTGAAGTATTGCTCATTTTCTATTTCTTTTATAAAGCCTCCTCTAATTAATACTCTCCACAGAGAGTTCTCAGAGTGCCTTGATTTTTCACAGGTATAAATCTTGTCATCTCAACTAAATTGCAAGCTTTGTACAGGCACTGACCATATTTTGCATTTATTTCCTATGCTTTGCAATACCAGATATCCCAAAATAATAAACTAGCATTTGTATTTGCAAAACATTTTCATAGATGTTATCTCATCTGAGTCTCACAGCAGCCCTGTGGTGTATGTAGAGCTGGTATCATTACAACTAGTCTTTATCTTTGTTTTATAACCAGAAACTACAGTCTAAAAAAGGTTAGGCAACTGACCAAGGTCATGTGAACTAGAACACAAACACATGTCTCTGAACTCCAAATCCCATACTCCCTTCATTATATGGTAACTCTACAACTTTTTATTGATTTGTCAACTGCATATAAAATATTCAGTGGTCCTTAACAGAGCACAGATGAAATTCTTATTCCTGCAGACCCTAAATATCTAGAATAAGAGCGTGTCCTTGTCCTAAGTGCCTATTTCCACAATCTTAGCCAGCATGCAGGACCCAAAAGATGTAAAGCACATCACTGTCTTAAATCTCCCTGTTTCCAGTGTAGATGGCTAATTCTTTTTTTTTTTTTTTTTGAGACGGAGTCTCACTTTGTCGCCCAGGTTGGAGTGCAGTGGCCCGGTCTCGGCTCACTGAAAGCTCCGTCTCCCAGGTTCACGACATTCTCCTGCCTCAGCCTACAGGCACGCGCCACCACGCCTGGCTAATTTGTTGTAGTTTTAGTAGAGACGGGGTTTCACCGTGTTAGCCAGGATGGTCTCGATCTCCTGACCTCGTGATCTGCCCGCCTCGGCCTCCCAAACTGCTGGGATTACAGGCGTAAGCCACCGCGTCCGGTCGTAGATGGCTAATTCTTATTCCATCTGGCTACTTGGTGCCATTTATTGTTTCTATTTTATCTCCCTAATGATAATTTAAAGAAATAGAACCTTTAAGGCTTAATTTCAGACATTGTTTCCAATAATCCATCATGGCAGGAACGCTTTTAAAAACATCCCGGGCAAGAAATGTGAAACAGCAACTTATTCCTCACCCTGTCCTCTCCACTGTTGTGTACAGAACCCACATGCCACTGCTAACCAGTTCCACATGGGATTGTTAGGCATTCTGAAAGTCAGAGGCAAAGTTAACACAATGTGTCTACCTCAAAGGGATGTTTATAATTTTCTGCTAGCTCCTAGATGGGTCTCGTCCCTTGTTCTAGTTCAATCAAAGATTTTGCAGGAACTTTCAGTATGGATTTCAGTTTCTCATGTTGTCATGATTAGAGGAGGTTCTGCCCCCAGGTACCTGTCCTGTGCCCTGACAGCTTCAAGAGCTCCAACTGGAGGATGGCAACTACAGGAGCAGACTGTGTGCTGCAGTATTAAAATAGACTGGGAAGATAAAAGAAAAATGTGTAACCCTTAAAGAGCATTTTTAACCTGAATATCCAGATCTCATTAGTTTACAAGTACATGCAAGTATATATAAGCACAGCATGAGGTATAATGTGTCTCACACAAAAACAGATTCTCATTTGGTATTTATTGAACAGATGAATTATTTTGACATGTATGCATGTGTGTCTGTGTTGAGACAACTGACTTACTTAAGTGCCTTTTTTGCCTATTACGGTGTAAGCTCCTTGAAGGCAGGGACTATGGCTTATTTTTGTCTTTATATCTGGGGCTTAACACAGTCAGGCATATAGTAGATACTCAATATGCATTTGTGGAATTAATGAATAAACTTGGCTGATATTAGCATCATTATTTAAATCTTGCCAACTATGTCTTACTGTTTATGAACTAATTTTAGGTCCTTGCAGGAACATGGTACACACATCTATAAAACCATCCCAGCTGCCCCTCCCCTTCTTCTGTTATTCAAGCTCAGGCACTGCTGCTTTATTGACATAATTGTTCTCTCTGCTTCTGCCAAAGTGTAGCTCTTGGCCCCCACTGCCACAGTGATAATTGGGTTGAGTATTTGCTGATGTTTCCACTTTCACAGCCAGCTCATCCAGGAATCTACAGCCATAATTCTCAACAGCACTTCAGAAGTGTTGCTTTAAGAAACGCTATGTAACCTTCACTGACCACTGACCCCTGTCTCCTCAAGACACCACAAAGGGACCAAAGCTCAGCATTTTATGAAACGTTGGTACTGCCTTCATCACCACTGTTTCTCACAAAATGCAAATATCTGCCCCTTTATCTGGACACAAGAACTCTTGAAAACTGAGAGTAGTTCCCTTCTTCCATATTGCACTCTGTCTGAAAGGAATCTGACCACAAAGTTTAGAATCCAAAATGTTACAGAGTTTCAGTGGGTATATGACCCATTTTCTCTTTGAGCATTTTCTCCATGGCTGAACTGGGTTGAAGTAACAGCTGCATGCTCTCTACCCAGAATCAACACACCTCTCCAGACTTGAAGTCCTGTTACTAAGACTCTCTCCTCAGGTAAAACTTCTTTCGCTTTAGGATGACTTGTCCTTCTATTTTCATCCTGAAGTCTGGTTTTTATTGTCTTTGTAACTACCACCACAACTGGTTAGTCATGTCTGTTCTTCTCTAAGTCTCGCTTCAAAAATCCCTTGCCCATGAGCTTCTTAGTACCCCCTCATGAAAATCAATGCATTCACATGGATATTTGCCCCAGGGGGAAGAAAAGGGTATGTTATTCCTCACATTAGACCAAACCAACCAAATCTCAGCTCCAAACTATCTCGGGCTCCATTAAAATACACAACACCTAATTCTGAAATTTTAACTGGAGCTTCTGCAGATGTAGAATTCTTCTTTTCTGCAGCTAAGACAAAGAGAGAAAAACAAAGGAGTTGGAGACTCCTTTATTTCCCCCAGGGAGAAGATTCCACAACATGGCTATGCTGCATCTGACACTTACGCCTAACTTTTCAGAATGTGGTGTACTCTTACAAAACAATTGAGTGGTCCACTTGTCAGAGTAGCAGGCTAGGTGAGTCATGCATACTCAAAGAAAGAAGCATTTGTAGCCAGGTCTTCGAAAGCGACACCTGGGAAAGAAAAATAATCTGTCCTGTCTTGATCAATTAGGAATCAAACAAATAACACTCAAAGACTGGGGCTTCCTAGGGGAATTCTAAGTATCAATAGACAGTCTGCAAAATTATTGTTTGGCAGGTGGTTTTTCTAATTATCATATATATTATTTGGGAAGTGGGATGTTGGAGAATATAAATAACATCCTCTTTGTTTCATGCATTACATAATACAGTATTTGTGGAGGGAAGCTACAAGTACTAAATAAGTGAGGTGGGAGACTCATGCAAGAGTATCATGTGCCCATGATGGGATTCACACATATTACGCCATCTACTGGTATTACTCCCTTCCACTCCATTGACATACTTACCAGCCTTGTTTCACCCAAGAAGATTTTGTGTATCAACCAATTGTATACTTTAGGGACAGGCTAGGGACTAGGGTGCCATGGAAATTCTGATATGACCCAGGAAGCATTAAAAATGGGGAATTCTTCTTCCGAAGGACAATCCTTTTGTACATGAAGTTCAGTAGCCTATTGACCTTTGGGATTGGGGTAACCCAAGCTCTAGTTAACTACATTTAGTTATCAATAATGAAAAAACAAGATAACCTCCAGTGTCTACTCCAATTTTACCATCAAAGGCACAGGTGCCAACACACTTGTAATTCATGCTATATCAACCAGGACCTTGCTAATTGCTGCCCTATGCACAGAATGTTTCAGAGTTAGTATGTTCCTTTGGAAGCTGTTTCATAAATAATCTGAAGGGTATTATATTGAAGTTCATATAGAATAATAAAATGATATAGGGAGTCTGAAGTAGAGATGACCAAAAAAAAAAATCCATCACATAGTCACTGACTGGGCTAAACAGGACACAAGGGAATAAGAGTCCTATATGGAGTAATTTCTAGTCTCCCACAGCTGTCACATTGCCTGAAACTCCAGGATCCACACATCTCCATAAAGGACTTTATGTTTTGGCTATGAAGAATTCTAGAATTCTGTTCCCTCAATGGGGCTAATTCATTGAAGGGATAATCTGACACATCATTAAGCCATTTGAAGCAAGATGAAAAATCCAGAGCATAAAGATACGTATGCTAAAATAGCATCCAAAAGAATAAAATACTTAGATACAAACCTAACTAAGAACACGGAAGTGTGTACACTGAAAACTATAAAACACTGCTGAAAGAAACTAAAGAAGACTCAAGTAAGTGGAAAGACATCACATACTCATGGATTGAAAAACTTAGTGTTGTTAGCATGTCCATACTACCCAAAGCAATCTAGAGATTCAACCCAACCCCTACCAAAATCTCAACAGTATTTTTTGCAGATATAGAAAAATTCCTTCTAAAATTCCTATGAAATTTTGGGGAAGCCCAAATAACCAAAACAATTGGGAAAAGGAGGAACAAAGTTGGCAGACATATACTTCATAATTTCAAAATGACAGCATTTAAAACTGTTTTACTGGCATAAAGACAGACAAGTAGACCAAAAGAATAAAATAGGGAACCCAGAAATAACCCCTCATGTACACAATCAAATGATATTTGACAACAATAACAAGATTGCTCAGTGGAGAAGAGATGGATTTTCTGCAGAGAGTGTTGGTAAAACTGGGTATCCACATGTAAAAGAATGAAGTTGGACCCTTACCTTTATTCTATACAAAATTTAACTCAAAATAGATTAAAGACCCAAAACTATAAAACTACTAGAAGAAAATACAGAGGAAAAGTCTCATAACATTGTACTTGACAATGATTTCCTGAATGTGATGCCAAAAGCATAGGCTACAAAAGCAAAAATAAACCAATAAGACTACATCAAACTTTAAAGTTTTTGTACATCAAAGAACACAATCAACTGAGTGAAAGTGCAACCTATGAAATAGAAAATATTTGCAAATCATGTATCTGATAGACGTTAATATCCAAAATACATAAAGATTTCCTATAACTCAAGAATAAAAAATCAAATAACCCAATTTAAAAAATGGGCAAAGAATTTGAATAGACATTTCCCCAAAGATGATTGAGATACAAATGGCCAACAAGCATATAAAAAGATGCTCAACATAACTAATCATGAGAGGAATGTAAATGAAAACCATAATGATATATCACCTCATACCCATTAGAATGCCTACTATCAAAAACCAGAAAATGACGGTGTTAGAGAGGATGTAGAGAAATTGGAAACTTAGTTGCACCATGGGTGGGATTGTAAAATGGTGTAATTGCTATGGAAAATAGTATGGATGGTTCCTCAAAAAATTAAAAATAGAATTACCATATGATCCAGGAATTCCACTTCTGGGTATATAGTCAAAAGAATTGAAAGCAGGATCTCAAAGAGATACAGTCATGTGTCACTTAATGATGGGGATACTTCTGAGAAATGCATTATTAGGTGATTTTGTCATTGAGTGAACATCATACAATATACTATACTTACACAAACCTAGATGATATAGCCTACTACACAACTAGACTGTAAGGTATAGCCTATTGCTCCTAGGCTACAAACCTAGACTACGGCATGTTACTATACTAAATACGGTAGGCAATTGTAAGACAATGGTAAGTATTTGTGTATGTAAAAGTATCTAAGCACAGAAAAGATAAAGTAAAAATACCATATTATGGAACCACACACACCCATGTTTATAACATCACTATTCACAATAGGCAAAGAGGTGTGAGTAATCCAAATGTCTATCAACAGATGAATGAATATACACGTAGTGGAGTATTAGCCTTAAAAAAGACAAAAATTTTGTCACATGCTACAACATGGATGAATTTTGAAGGTATCCGTGTTCCTAAGTAAATATCATTTGCTAAGTCAAACAAGCCAGTCACTAAAATGCAAATACTGTATAATCCCACTATTGTGAAGTATCTAAAGTAGTCAACTTCATAGAAACAGAAAAAAGAATGGTGATCACCAGGGTTTGAGGGGAGAAGAAAAAGAGCAGTCATTTAATGAATATAGAGTTTCAGATTTGCAAGATAAAAAAGTTCTGGACATCTGTTTCACAACAGTACGAATATATTTTACACTACTGAACTATACACTTTAAAATGGTTAAGATGCCAAATTAATGTAATTAATTAATTAATTAAATACGATGTACACCCTAAAAGAATAAAAAGAGATAAGTAGAATGTTCCCTGAACAAACCATGATCAGCAAATGTCCACACTGAGGTGCTATGTGCTTGAAGGTTAAAAAGGACTGGAGTGCCCCCAAACGCAACTAAGTTTCCAATTTCTCTACATCCTCTCTAACATCGTCATTTTCTGGTTTTTGATAGTAGGCATTCTAATGGGTATGAGGTATAGTAGGCGTTCTAATGGGTATGAGGTATCATTATGGTTTTCATTTGCATTCCTCTCATGATTAGTTATGTTGAGCATCTTTTTATATGCTTGTTGGCCATTTGTATCTCAATCATTTTCAGAGTTTTATGGTTTTGCCTCAGGCCAGCCCTTAGCCTGGTTTTGCTGCTTTTGGGAAAAGACAGTACAATTCTGAGAGGGGGCATTTATACATTCACAGTTTATTCATCCATTCAGCAAACATTTTCTGAGGCTCAACTATATGCTAGCCATTGTGTGAAGCCCTGGAAATACATAAAGAAGGAAAAGTCCAGCCTTTAAGGAGCCCTTAGATCAAAGCCTCCCTGAGAGGTGCCAGAGCTGCATTCCCAGATGAGAGACATAAGATTGGTCACCTGAACAATTGATGGACAAACAAAAGCACCACCACAAAGCTAAAGTGACAGAAACCTGGATATCTAATAGTTCAGTCCTTCCCCGCTGTCTTCCCCACTCATTCAGTCCCAAGGCAAAATAAGCAAAAGTTGCTGTATCTACACGCATACCTCAGAGATACTGCAGGTTTGGTTTCAGACTACTGCAATAAAGCAAATAACACAATAAAGCAAGTCACACAAATTTTTTGGTTTCCCAGTACATATAAAAGTTATTTTTACACTATACTGTAGTCTAGTAAGTGTGCAGTAGTATTATGACTGAAAAAACAATGTAAATATCTTAATTAAAATACTTTCTTGCTAAAAAATGTTAACAATAATCTAAGCCTTCAGTGAGTTGAAATCTTTGCTGATGTAGGGTTTTACCTTAATGTTGATTGTTGAGTGTTCAGGTCGGTGGTTGCTGAAGGCTGGGGTGGCTGTCTCAACTTCTTAAAATAAGACAATAATAACATTGCCACATCAATTAACTCTTCCTATCACAAAAAAATTTCTGTAGCATGTATTGCAGTTCGATAAGCATTTTACCCAAAGTAGAACTTCTTTCAGAATTCAAGTCAATCCTCTCCAACCCTGATAAGACTTTACAACTAAGTTTATATACTATTTTAAATTATTTGTTGTCATTTAAACAGTGTTCACAGTATCTTCACCAAGAGTAGGTTCCATCTCAAGAAACCACTTTTGTTGTTCATCCATAAAAAGCATCTTCTCTGCCAGGTGCGGTGGCTAATACTTGTAATCTCAGCACTTTGGGAGGCCAAGGAGGGCGGATCATGAGGTCAGGAGATCAAGACCATCCTGGCGAACATGGTGAAACCCCGTCTCTACTAAAAATGCAAAAACTTAGCCAGGCATGGTAGTGGGCACCGGTAGTCCCAGCTATTTGGGAGGCTGAGGTAGGAGAATGGTGTGAACCCGGGAGGCGGAGCTTGCAGTGAGCTGAGATTGCACCACTGCACTCCATCCTGGGTGACAGAGTGAGACTCCATCTCAAAAAAAAAAAAAAAAAAAAAGAGAAAGAAAGAAAAAGAAAAAAGCAAGTTAGCATTTGCTAAAGTTTTATTGAGATTAAAATACTTTAGTCATATCATCAGCTTTCCACTTCTGATTCTAGTTCTCTTATTATTTCTACCACATCTGCAGTTACTTTCTTCCAGTTTCACTGAAGTCTTGAACTCCACAAAATCATCCATGAGGTTTGAAACCAACTTCTTCCAATCTCCTATTACTGTTAACATTTTTTACTTCTTTCCATGAGTTATGAATATTCTTAATGGCATCTAGAATGGTGAATTGTTTTTAGAAGATTTTCAATTAATTTTGCCTAAATTCATCAGAGGATCTATGTATCTATGACAGGTATAGTTTATAAAATATATTTCTTAAATAGTAAGACTTGAAAGCTAAAATTACTCATTGATCCGGCGGCTACAGAATGAAAGTTGTGTTAACAGGCATGAAAACATTAATTTTCTTGTACACCTATATCCGAGTTCTTGGGTCACTATGTGCATTGTCAATGGGCAGTCATATTTTTAAAGGTATCTGTTTAATAGTAAGTCTCAACAGTGGACTTAAAATGTAAATGCATGTTCTGTCATCCAGACTTTATGATTCCAATTTTACAGCACAGGCCAAGTAGATTTAGCATAATTCTTAAGGGCCCCAGGATTCTTGGAATGATACGTGAGTGTTGGCTTCAACTTATCGTCACTAGCTGCATTAGCTTCTAACAAGAGAGTTACTCTGTCCTTAGACACTTTGAAGCCAGACGTTGATTTCTCCTCTTTAGCTATGAGAGTCCTGCATGGTACCTTCTTCCAATATAAAGCTGCTTTGTCTCCATTGAAAATCTGTTGTTGAGTCTAGACACCTTCATTAATGTTCTTACATAGACCTTCTGAATAACTTACTGCAGTTTCTACACCAGAAAATTCTGCTTCATCTTATGCTTTTATGATATGGAGACAACTTCTTTCCTTAAACCTCACAAACCAAAATCTACTAGCCTAAAACTTTTCTTCTTCAGCTTCCTTAACTCTCTCAGCTTTCATAGAATTAAAGAGAGTTACGGTCTTTCTCTGAATTAGGCTTTAGTTTAAGTAAATATTATGTCTAGCTTGATCTTCTCTCCAGAACATGAAACCTTTCTCCATATTGGCAATAAAGCTGTTTTGCTTTCTTATCGTTTGTGTGCTTACTGAAGTAGCACTCTTAATATCCATCAAGAACTTTTTCTTTGCATTCACAACTTGGCTATTTGGCACAAGAGGCCTAGAATTTGGTCTGTCTCATCTTTTGACATGCCTTCCTCAGTAAGCTTAATTGTTTCTAGCTTTTATTTAAAGTAAGAGATGTGCAACTCTTCCTTTCACTTGAACACTTAGAAGCCATTGTAGGGTTATTAATTGGCCTAATTTTAATATTTAATATCTCAGGGAATAGAGAAGGCCAAGAATAGGGGAGAGATGGTGGAATAGTCTGTTGATACAACAGTCAGAACACACAACATTTATCGATTTAATTTGCCATCTTCTATGGGCACTATTTGTAGTGCCCAAAAAGAATTACAATAGTAACATCAAAGGTCACAAATCACAGATCACCATAACAGATATAGGAGTGTTTTAAAAGTTTGAAATATTGCTATAATTAACACAAGGTGACACAGAAACACAAAGTAGGCACATGCTGTTGGAAAAACAATGTTGATAAATTTGTTTGTCCCCGGATTGCCACAAAATTTGCAAAAAGCACAGTATTTGAAAAGTAAAATAAAGCAAAGCACAATAAAATGAGGTATGCCTGTATAAACTCCTCAATAAGCATAAAAGTTCATGAACGATAAATACCCATTGAAATAGAGACCACAGAAGGTGGCTTCAGATTTATGAACAGCTGCTTCACTAACCAGCTTCCTGTAAAGCTACTACAACTGAAACAAATAGACCTGTTCAAAGTTCTTGCCATGGAAGCAGTTGCTCTGCCTCCATCCTAGTGTTTGCTTCGCAGTTTGTCTCTGTACAGATGCCCAAACCCACCTCACAAGCCATTTTCCATCAGTACATCAATACTCATAAGAGTGACAAAAACCTGTAACTGGCAGATTGAGAGGATCATTGAGCTCTATGAGGTAAAATTACTAGAAACCACTATTTAAAAAGCAGTGTAGAATCAACTTTGCTGCTGACTAACCAGGCAATGTGCAAATCACTAAAATTTCTGGATCACACTTGCCTCTTCTATAAAATGAGAATTTTTATTCATTGATCTCTGCCATTCTTAGATTCTATGAAAAGTCCTAAAAAATGATCCAGGGAATTACCAGGCTAAAATAGTGATTTCAAAGGTTATATCTGCCTCTAAAGCGGTGGTTCTTAAAATGTGGTCCATGCACCCGCAGCATCAGCATCACCTTGCTAAAAATACATTCACCCTAGACTCATGAATCAGAGTTGCTGGAAATGGGAGCCAAGGTATCCATGTTTCAACAAGCCCTCTAGGTGATTCTCATGCACATTGAAGTCTGAAAAGCATCGCTCTAAAGCATGATGGTATCATAATTTAGAACAGCTGGTTGGGCTTTAAATCCCATGAGTTGCTGTATTGTGAATATGCAATATATTTTCTCTCTAAAGGACCCCAGAGAGAATTTACAACTTCCACCTTTTTATTTGTGAAAATATTTCATGTGCATACATCTGTCACAGAATTTGCCTTATTTTGAAGAACATGCTATTGTCTGTCTCCATTAGACAGTTCTTTGCAGGAAAGGACTAAATCTTTTTCAACTTTGTGGCTGTAGGATTTAGGATAGTGCTTGTGGGTGCTTTGTTGAGAATGGATACATGGGTGGATGAATGGATAGATGGCAGATGGATACATGCGTGAATGACAAAGTGTTTAAAAATCCAGAAAGCTGGCCGGGCGCGGTGGCTCAAGCCTGTAATCCCAGCACTTTGGGAGGCCGAGACGGGCGGATCACGAGGTCAGGAGATCGAGACCATCCTGGCTAACATGGTGAAACCCCGTCTCTACTAAAAAATACAAAAAACTAGCCGGGCGAGGTGGCGGGCGCCTGTAGTCCCAGCTACTCGGGATGCTGAGGCAGGAGAATAGCATAAACCCGGGAGGCGGAGCTTGCAGTGAGCTGAGATCCGGCCACTGCACTCCAGCCTGGGCGACAGAGCGAGACTCCGTCTCAAAAAAAAAAAAAAAAAAAAATCCAGAAAGCTTTGTTTGAGTAAAAGGAAGGGTTAATATCAGGCAGCAAGAAACTGTAAATTTGGGCTTCAGCAATACAAGTATTGCTGTATTGGGGCCTAAATAAATTTTCTATTTATTCCTGCTATTTCTGTACTTGGGCCTAAATAAATTTTTTTCTGACTAAAAATTATACTGGTGAGAGTGTTTATTCTGAGTAAGCAACTGAGATCTGCTCCTGAATCTCCCAGTCCCCCTTGGAACGGCCAGGAGGCATCATGCTGACTTCCAGTTCTCTCATGTGAAAGAGGCAGATAACACCACCTGCCCTGTTCCTGTCTCACAGGGACACTGAGCATATTAACTAATAATGACTATGAATTTCTTTTGAGGTTCTAGGAGAAGATTGCTATATAGATACAGGAAATATTAATTAAAAGATCAAACATTTGGCAGTATTTTAAATAATCAGTTTTGCCAAGGTGAGTCAGGAAGAAAATGAACTGGCTGTCTTCTCCTTAAATAGAGACCAAGAATCATCCACATTCTGTGTCTGCTTGTTCTGTGAAAGACTTTTGTGTGTGCAGCTCATAGAAATCTTTCCTTTAAAATGTGAAAGGCAATGCAACACTCAAAACCTGGGAGGGAGATGAGATGAGAAGTTAAATCGTACAACTAAATTATCAGAATGAGATACTTCTCCTAGCATGACATGGTCAGGAAGAAAAATAAAGTATAATGTTCCCCTCTATAGTTTTATGACCATTTTCAAAGACGATAACATAAAATCAACCTATGCTTGTCTGTGATTCAGCTTCTTCACCTTTAAAACTGGCTAAACTAAGCTCATCTCCTAAAGATGTTAGGAAGATAATATGACATGGCATAGAGGATTGCTCTGGTGGCAAAGGAGGCTTTTTGCCAAATGATAACTTTGGTTTTTATGTTGCACTTGTTGATGTTTTACTGTCATGGAAAACTCCTCAGCACAAATGCTTGAACTTTCAACATAGAGAACATATATATTACAGTTTACTGACGGCTCTTAAAAACATATTCTTAACTAGTCTACCCAATAATGCTTTCAAGTGGATATAATAATTCCTATTTTATGTATAAGAAGAGTGAATGTCAGAGAAGTTTAGTGAAAAGCTCAAGGTCATGGATAATAAATGGCAGAATTAAAAGTTCCCCCAGAACTTCTGAGTGGGTTTCCAAGTCAACTGTTCACTTTACTGGTGTAAGGGATATTAGAAAAGGAGGAAGGGAGAGAGAAACAGTCTAGGGATGTATGTTTTTGTGGCTTTTTTTTTTTTTTTTTTTTTGAGGCGGAGTCTCACTCTGTCTCCAGGCTGGAGTTCAGTGGTGTGATCTCAGCTTACTGCAACCTCCACCTCCAGGGTTCCAGTGATTCTCCTGCCTTAACTTCCCGAGTAACTGGGACTACAGGCATGCACCACCATGCCCAACTAATTTTTGTACTTTTAGTAGAGATGGAGTTTCACCATGTTGGACAGGATGGTCTTGATCTCTTGACCTCGTGATCTGCCTGCCTCGGCCTTCCAACGTGCTGGGATTATAGGCATGAGCCACCATGCCCATCCATAACTATGTTTTAACAAATAAAAAAAAAATCAGCGTAATTTACTGTATTAATAGGCTAAAAGTCAAACAAGCATATGACCATCCCAATATATGTTAAAAAGCACTTGACGAAAATCCAACAGCCATTGCTGATAAAAATGTTCAGCATACTAGCAGTGGAAGCAAAATTCTGCAGCCTGATAAGGAATATTCACAAAAAAGTCTACATTCAACATCATACCTAACTGTAAAGACTAAATGCCTTTCTTGTAATATCAGGAACAAGGCAAGGATATCTATTGTCATATTCAACATTGTACTGGCTGTCCTAACCTGAGTACAACCAGGCAATAAAAATAAATAGGCACTCAGATTGTGGAAAAAGGTAAAACTGTCTTTGTTTACAATTTTTATTCACATAATACATAATCATCTGTGTAGAAAGGCCTGTGGAATTTTAAAAGAGATACTGAAAGTAATCAGTGAGTTTGTCAAGTCTCATAATACATAAAAGTCAACTGTATTTCTACTTACTAGCAAAATGCCACCCGAAGTTTAAATAGAAAACAACATTACTTATAATGATATCAGAAATAGAAAATACTTAGGGATATATCTGACCAAAGTTGTGCAATCCTTACACTGAAAATTATGAAACATTGCTGACAGACATATTTTAAAAAACTTTTAAAAAAGGAGAGATCTACCATTTTCATGGACCAGAAGACTGAGTATTGTAATGATGCTTGTTCTCCTTAAGATGATGAATAAATCCAATACAATTGCAATAAAAAGTCTAATAGGCTTTTTGTAGAAATTAATACACTGATTCTAAAATCCATATGATAATACAAATAATGTATCGAAGCTACAACAACTTTGAAAAGAAAAGGAGAAAACTTGGAGGACTTAACCTGATTTCAAGACTTATTATAAACCTATAGTAATCAAGACAGTATGGTATTGTTATTAAAAGAGACAAGTACATAAATGGAACATAATAAAGTGTTCAGAAATAGACACATTTATTATCAATTGATTTTTGGAAAATGTGCAAAAGTAATAGAAAAAAATGCTTTCTTCAATAAATGGTGCTACATTACTGGATATAGGGAGGTAAACCGATTAACAAACAAGAACTTGGTTCTGTATTTATATCATGTGCAACTATTAACTCAAAAGAGTTCATAAACAAAATGTCAAATCTGACTATATAACTACTAAAAAATGGGAGGAAATCATTGTGAACTTGAGCTAGACAAATATTGCCTAAATACAACACTGAAAACATAATCTGGAATGTAAAACAGTTGATATCAAACTTCATCAAGATCAAGAACATAGGTGTATTAAAATACTTTTAAGAGAATAAAAAGACAAACCACATATTGAAAAAAATATTTGCAAGTCTCATATCTAGGAACTTTGCATATAGAATATACAAATAATTCTCAAAAATACAATAATAAGAAAACAAATGACCCAATTTTAAAAAGGGGGCAAAAGTTTTGAACCGGCCTGTCACCAAAGATATTCAAATAACAAATAACACATGAAAAGATATTCAATGTCCTTAGTCATTAGGGAAGTGCAAATTTAAACCACAGTGAGATACTGCTACATACCTTTTAAAAGGTCAAAAATTTTAAAAGACTGACATTATCAAGATTTGGTGAAGATATGGAGCAATTGGAAATCTCATATACTATCAATATGAATGTAAAATGATACCACTATTTTGGAAAAATTTTGGAAGTTTCTTAAAAAGATTAATATGCCTGTTACATTACCCAGCTATTTCACTTCTAAGTATGCGGTAGTAGTGAATGAAATAATATGTGCATACAAAGACCTGTCAACACATGTTCATAGTAGCTTTATTTGTTACAATCAAAAACTAGAAATAGCCCAAAATGTCCATCAACCAGTAAATGGGAAAACAACTGTGATATATACATGTTATAGAATGTTTAACAATAAAACGGAAAGGAACTATTGATGCAAGTGGATGATTGATACAATATGGATGAATCTCAAAAACATTACTCTGAGTTAAAGAAGCCAGACAAAAAAGAGTACATATATAAAAGTCTAGAAAATACAAAACTATTCTATACTAACAGAAAACAAATCAATGATTGTGTAGGATGTCAGGGTGGCTAGAGGTGTTTATTATCTTGATTATGATGATGATTTCAAAAGTCTGTCTGTGTGTATTGTATATGTGTTTCAAAACTTATCAAATATGTGAAGCTTATTGTATGCCAATTATACTCCAAAAAGCTATTAAAATAAATACAGACCATATGCAGTATGCAGTTACACCACTGATAGTTGTCAGACAGCTACTTTAAGGCAGAGTAATAGATGGCATATATAACCACTCTGGGTCACTTTCAATTTTTTGTGCACATGGTCTGGTTCCCTAAATAATTTGGTGGACAGAAGTAGGTGATTTCCAGAGCTGACAAGGTGTGCTAATGAATGCTGTTGAAACAGACTTATACATTATTTAAGTTAGAGACTAATTGTGTCTGACTGTACGACAAGATGAGAAAAGTCAGTCTACTTGTTCTGAGTCCTGTAGGAAATCCTTCATCATGTGGGAAGTAGACACTGGTTAATGGAAAGACCATAGGGATCTGAATCAGATCTGGACTTGAATCCCAGCTCTGCTACCTACTATCTCAGGAAAGATAACTGAACTCAATTCTTTTATTTCCATAGAGTGAGGATAATAATACTTGCCTGGTAGCCTTTTGATGATTACATAAGATAGCATATACTCAACATTCAATATTTCATTTTCCTTCCTCCTTCCCCATACATTCCAGTAAGATCCATCTTCTTTCTATTCTCTAGGCAAGCCAGGATTGCTTCTGTCTCATTTGCTCATGGCCATGGGTTATTCATCCAGGGCACATGCACCTAACTTTAATGGAGCACAATACACAGATAACCAGATTTATGTGTCAGCTAAATTAGGGAACAGTTATTCATGTTAGCAAATTGGTCCTCATGTTACCAATAAATTGGTCACCAGCTTCCCCCAAGATATGCAAAATCCTCAGAGTATTTTAAGTGCCACTTGACTTGCAAACTTTGATTTACATGTGAAAGTTTAATAAATATCTAATTTTCCAGGAATTTCTCATTTTTTCAGCCAGAATAAAAGTGAATTTGTCCTCTCATCTGTTGGGGCAAACTAATAATTTGATATTCAAAGTGTCACTGAAAATAAACTCCACTGTGAGACTCATTTATGCCATGAATGCTAAAAATCTGATCCAACAGAAGCAAATAGTTTCCTTTCACATTGAATTAAAATCAAAGAGAGACAACAATACAGAAAGATAGAGGCACAAAGAGATAGACGAAAACCTTATAGGTTGGAGAAGAAAGTCTGACTTAGTTTTTAAGAATTTCAGTTTCATCTTGACTATTAACAAATATATTTTATTTCTGTAGGATTTCAATATGAGGAGAAACATGATACAATTTACTTTTCCTTTAAAGCTTATCTTAAATTTAGTCTTAATAGAAATGAAATCTCTGGTTTGATTTTGACTGTGAAGCAATATTTGGATATGTATTTTCGAGTCTTAAAAGTTTACTCAAGTATAGTGATAAGTTAGTGACATAGTTTTTTGGAATTCTGCATTTAATTTGTTTTTTATACGGCTTTTAAATCCTGAAATTAAAAGAAGTACATAAAAGCAATGAAGCTAAAAATGTATTCATACGTTATACAAGCACTGATAACCCATTAAGCTTGAACAGCAAAGTCTAAAGTAGTGCTCTTAGAATACAGGCTAAGGAAGGACCCCCTGCATCAAAATTTTCCATGTTCCTATTACAACAAAAATGCGAATTTTTGGACTTACTCCAGATCTCTTGACAGTAGCTCCCAAGAATTGAGTTTTTTGTTTGTTTGTTTTGTTTTGTTTTGTTTTTTTGCTAGATGCCTTATGTGACTTTTCACACTGGAAATTTGAAAACACATGGGCTTAAAATTGGAACAGAGGCTAGCAAGTAAGTTAGGAAAGAGAAAGAAAATAATTGAAAGAAAAGTTCCTATCACTAGGCGAAATAAAAATCAGCATGAAACCATGTGAAGGATCCTTTACCACAACCCTGAGAGATGCTATACTAAGCCCATTTTAAAGAGCTGTCAAGTGGGTTTTAAAAAACCCTCCAGAGCCTGCTGAAAAATACAGTTTTTTTTTTTTTTTTATTTTTATTATACTTTAAGTTCTAGGGTACATGTGCATAACGTGCAGGTTTGTTACATATGTATACTTGTGCCATGTTGGTGTGCTGCACCCATCAACTCGTCAGCACCCATCAATTCATCATTTATATCAGGTATAACTCCCCAATGCAATCCCTCCCCCCTCCCCCCTCCCCATGATAAGCCCAGTGTGTGATGTTCCCCTTCCCGAGTCCAAGTGATCTCATTGTTCAGTTCCCACCTATGAGTGAGAACATGCGGTGTTTGGTTTTCTCTTCTTGTGATAGTTTGCTAAGAATGATGGTTTCCAGCTGCATCCATGTCATATACACCATGGAATACTATGCAGCCATAAAAAAGGATGAGTTTGCGTCCTTTGTAGGGAAAAATACAGTTTTTAAACACTCTGCTGTTGCATTACTGTCTCTGCCCAGCAGGTGTATGTTGTTGAGTGTCCTTCTGTAGAAGCAGGATGCCTGCTAGAGCAGTCCATGGTACTGGGGAGAATGGACAGCATTATTCGGTAAGCCTTGGGCATCTTTTTATCCAGAGCTCCCTGAATGAAATGGCCAGAACTGGGAAAAAAGACAGCAATACTGGACATTAACGGGAAGCCATGCAAGGATTAGTTTGGATGGAGAATTGCTAGAAAAGACCATACTCCATAAGAAAGCCAGTTTCTTATGCCCTACGATGCCTGCTTTTTCTTACTCATTCACAAATGAGCCTTCGTTCATAACTATGAATATCACTGCAGGTGACCCTGTATGAAAAGGGCAGACTGACATGTAGATAAGAAGATCCTCCCCACTGGGTATCCCACTGTTTATTGCCAGCTAACAGATATTTACTCAAATCTCCAGAATATTACTTATTTTTGAGATGGACTCTTGCTCTGTCTCCCAGACTGGAGGGCAGTGGCACTATTTTGGCTCACTGTAGCCTCCGCCACCTGGGTTCCAGCGATTCTCCTGCCTCAGCCTCCTGGGTAGCTGGGATTACAGGCACATGCCACCACACCAGGCTAATTTTTTTATTTTTCGTAGAGATGGGGTTTCATCATGTTGGTCAGGCTGGTCTTGAACTCCTGACCTCAAGTGATCTGCCCCCCTCGGCCTTCTGAAGTGCTGGGATTACAGGTGTGAGCCACCATGCTCAGCCTCAAATCTCCAGAATTTAAAAGGGCTTTCCTGCTGTTCCTGTTGTGCCTTCCACCCTGCCCACCCAACCTCAGGCCACTGCAGGCTGAGGCCTCTCTCCTGAGAGCGGCTGCCTGCTCAGTTGATGAATAGTCAGGCAAGCCTGAAGCAGTAGCCCCCGCACAGACCACAGTTTCCAGACTGATAAACACAAATTCTCTTGTAACTCATTTCTCTTCTTCCTGTTTGAAAGAGTGAAGATATAATGCAGGCACATCTTTTGTTGTTGTTGTTTTTTAAGGCTGTTTTTATGCCTGGTGCTTGTTTTGTGTAGGCAGGACTAATAACTGTGAGCTTGTTTTGAGAGGGCTCCCCTTGTAAAGGCTGGGGAGGAAGAAACAACTCACATAACCCCTGAATATGTGAGGAGATTATGATGCGGATGAGCTCCATAGATTAAGGTCTCCTCTCCTGGAAACTAGGAAACTTATTGAAAGTAGAAAGGTCAAAATCCAGAGACGTTCTTCTCTTTTGCAGAGGTCTTTCACCTTTCCTGATTTAATATCTGCCACCTAGCGAGAGGTTGAGGCACAGGCATCGGAGAAAATTGAACATTCACGTCTATCTTCAGGCTACAATGGCTCCCTGAGGCTGAGAGTAAAGAGGAAATTGTCGAAAAGAGATATGGCAGCAACTTAGGAGAAACAGCTCTTGAAGCTTTCTGAAGGTCTTAAATCCCACTTCCAATCCCCCTTCTAAACAAGTACAAACCGTCCCAAGCCCCCATCTCCTCTTCCTCCTTTATTCTTCCTTCTCCCCTTCCTCTTTCTTTTCCTTTTTCTATTCCTACCACAGAGGCCAAGTGGCAGGTGATCATTTTCAGGCCCTAGCACAATAGACAGACACTTAGTCCCTTTCCACACACTCTCCACCCTGACCCCTCATCTGTAGTGGCTTTTTTCATGGGCTTCTGAACAGCTGAAGGAAGATTATCAATCAGGACTGAGGCCATACATAACTTATTAGTAACATTCTTGTACAATACTCAGAAAATGTCTTTATCTACGACTCAAGGCAGAAATATATAAGTATGATTAAAAGGAGGTTAACCTATCTTAATGGAAACCAGATTAACTGCTGTGTTAGTCAAGATTCTCCAGAGAAACAGAACCAATAGAATGTATATAGAGAAAGAATATGAAGAATTGGCTCTTACAGTTATGGAGACTGACAAGTCCCAAGATCTGCAAGGTAAGTCAGACCCTGCCACCCAGAAGAGCTAATGTTGTAGATCCAGTTTGAGGTCAAAGGCCTAAGAACCAAGAAATCTATTTGCTTAGTTTCAGACCCAGGAAGAGCTGATGTTTGAGTTCAAGTAGAAAAAAGCCAATGTCCCAGTTCAAAGGTAGTTTGTCATGAAGAATTCTCTGTTACTCAGTAGAGGGCCAGCTCTTTTGTTCTATTCAGGCCTTCAACTGACTACATGAGGCCTATCCACATTAGGGATGAGTAATCTGCTTTACTTAATACGCTGATTTAAACCTTAATCTCATCCAAAAGCACACCCATAATAATAATTATTTAAATAATAATATTTGACCCAATGTGTGGGCATCCCATGACCCAATCAAGTTGATACATAAAATTAACCAATCCATTTTCCCAACAGCTGGGTTTTCATAAATCTGACTCATAAAATACAGTAAGTGAAACATTAGTCCAAGTGGATCTTATTTTTTATCAGTATGAAATCCTTTCTCAGGAGCTACTTTAAGAAAAGTAGTTGCTAATCTAGAGGTCATATCCAGAGTGATATCATTTTATGAGAGATGACTACTGATAAAATGGTATACATTTCCCAACCATCACATAAATGGAAAAGATGGACCTATTTCCTTTCTGAAGGTATTTTCAGTGAGGAGTTTTGTTATTAGAATATCTTTCTAACCTCCAGAGAGCTCAGCAGACTCCAAAGGTAAAGAATGGCATGATGAGCAAATTCAATCCATTTAATTCTATTCCATGACTTCTAATTGGTTATGTCAAACTGGGAATGCACTTCAGCTCAGGGTTATGATTAGTATCACAGATTGCTTTCAGATGAAAGTCTTCAGAACTTTCCTGTTAATAGTCCTTTATGGAGGATGTTGATCTTTGTGAGAATACTGCTTTGTGAGAATCTGTACCTTTAGATACTAAGGCAATCAATCCTTACCATACAAACAAGACTGATACATTGAATTTCTTAAGCCATTACCTCTTCCAGGTACCCTAGTGAGAAGTTCTAGTCTTTATGCAAGCCTCAGAAAAATTAGGTATATTTTTAATGACTGAAAAGTGTACATGGATCCAAACCTCCAAGGAAGGTAGCATGGGGATTTGCTCAAGTGCTTCTCTGACCTTCTCTTGGCTCTGGAAAAGTTTGGATCACTTAGACAATTTTGCCTGAGTGTACAATGAAGGCATTACTTCACTGAGGACAAAAAGGAATCCCAGCCAGTGACAGCAAAAGGGGCATCATCACACAAGCATGAAGCTCCCGGACAACCCTCCCTACCCAAAGACTACACCATTTATTTATTCAATCAATCCAGAAAAGGAGGAAGGCAGTGAAACTGCTTAAAGCCAACTCTGAGAGCTGAACTTAAACTCAAGGGACATGTGAAGGCCTAGACTTGATTACAATTGCATAATAAAGTGGCACAATTGATTTATTTAAACATTACCTCACTGGCAATAACAAATATTCTGATGTTTAAAACATTAACCTGAACAATGGCAATAAATTCTCTTCAGAGAGACATGTTGTGGTCTCTTTATACCATCAGTAAAAACCATGCCATCCGCTGGCTAATGTAATAACACACACTCAGACTCCCCCATACATACACTTAAACTACTTTTGGAGGATATGAGAAGCTTGTTTTTCAAACAATAAATCAATAAGATTCCACTCTGAGAATCATCAACATCCAGAAAGAGCAGCTCACTCCTTTTAATTCAAGTCCCAGACATTTATAGAGCAAGGAAAAGATTCACCACTTAGTTCTAGTCGCTTTCAGTGACTTTTCCTCTTTTTTTTCTTAAATCTCTTTTAAATGGAAAGCAGCTATCCTTTGGCTATAAAGAGATAGAAGATAGATAGATAGATAGATAGATAGATAGATAGATAGATAACATTATTTATGTTTGAATTTAATTAAAAACATAAAAGATAAAAAAGCCAGCATGTTTTTAACTGCCATTTTGTTATTGTATATCAGATAAGAAAAAGGAGAACAAAGATCTCTGTAGAATAATGCAGAGTGGCTTGAAGCTGTGTGTGAGATGTAATTATGTTGTGAGAGTGGGAGTCATGGGAAGAGGAACCATTGTAAACTAACTGGCTAGCTAGAGCCTGTCTATGCATGTGTGGAAGGGGAAGGCAGGAATAGAGCAGAAGTAATAGGAGAAAGAAGAGAGAAGAAGCTGGAAAACTGATAAAGAAAAGCAAACACACTAGGGAAAACAACACAGTGGTTGCAAAGTAGAGGAAAAAGTAAGTCCAAAAATGATAAGGTGAGGATTATTATCCAAGCACCTCTGACAATAAAAACTTATTGAAAAAGTTGAATTAATGAAATCAAATATTTCTTTGAAATTGAATATGAAACTGACTCTTGTTCCTTGTCAGAAATCAATGTAATTTTAAAATATTAAGTCCTTCTTTGGAAACAGTAGTCTCTTAGCAATGTTGAGCTATTTTTTAAAAAATTATCATCAATAAAACACAAATTAAAAATCCCATTGGCAATGAAACTAGTCAAAAACCTTAGGTTGAAAATCATTTAATATGTCTGTTTTAACAATATATGCTATGCTTAAACAATGTTTGGAAAAACAAAATCTAAATAAGGCTGAGATTTTACAAATAAGTCCCTCAACAGAACATGTTACAGAGAAGAGAAACATATGTTTTCAACTTGAAGAGTTTTCATGTGAATTACATGTAAACCCCAGGAAAAAGATGAGATGTTCTGAGATTTAGTAAAGCCATCTTGGGTCCTCTAGCAATAAGTAGAAGACCGTCTCAAGGATTACTTCCAAAACTCTATTCTTTAATGGATATGGAATATTTATTTACTTCAGCTTAACTGTTTTAATAAAGGGTTTTATCTCTTTTTTTTTTTGTTTTTGGAACTGCTTATGTTCTACTCATAAATGTGACTCTGCTATACTATGACAAGTGGTGGTCACATATCTAAATTGACGGTTCTATATTTTGGAGAAATGAATGTTATTCCACAAACTTAAATAATAGAATGGTAAAAGAAGTAATAGAATATACCATTAATCAAAGTCCTAAAAATAAATGTTTGCATAATTGGGCTCACTAAAAGAAGGCCTTTTTAATGTCCCATTTTGAGGGGCTCAGTTCAGAAGCAGTCTGAAATCTGATGCAATCTTATGAACGACTTCATGTCAGCTGATCAAACCCTCAGAAGATGGTGCTGGATGAGGCCCTGAGAGTCAGAAAGGAAATTATATATTTGGAATATGTCTCTCATATATAATACATTCCATGAGGCCAGTATCATCCTGATAGCAAAACCTGCCAGATACACAACTAAAAAAGAAAACTGTAGACCTATATCCTTGATAAACATAGATGCAAAAATCCTCAGCAAAATATTCGTAAACCAAATCCAGCAGCAATACATTAGAAAGCTAGGCCACTATGATCAAGTAGGTTTTATACCTGGGATGCAAGTTTGGTTCAACATACACAAATCAATAAATGTGATTCATTGCATAAACAGAACTAAAAACAAAAACCACATGATCATCTCAATACATGCAGAAAAGACTTTTGATAAGATTCAACATCTTTCATATTTAAAACCATCGGGTATTGGAGGACCATACCTCAAAATAATAAGAGCCAATCTATGACAAACCCACAGTCAACATACTGAATGAGCAAAACCTGGACATATTCCCCTTGAAAGCTGGAACACGACAAGGAAGTATGCCCATTCTCACCACTTTTATTCAATATAGTATTAGAAGTCCTAGCCTGAGCAATCAGACAGGATGAAGAAACAAAAGGCATCTAAATAGGAAGTGAGGAAGTCAAACTATCTTGAGTGCAGATGATATTATTCTATACATAGAAAACCTCTTGGTCTCTGCCCGAAAGTTCCTAGATCCAATAACGAGCTTCAGAAAACTTTCAGGATACAAAATCAACACAGAAAAGTCAATAGCACTTCTTTACACAAACAACATCCAAGCTGAGACTCAAACTAAGAACATAATCCCATTTCCTATAGCCACAGCAAATAATAAAATACCTAAGAATATAGCTAACCAGAGAGGCAAAAAAATCTCTACAATAAGAATTACAAAACACTGCTCAAAGAAATCGGAGATGACATAAACAAATGGAAAAACATTCCATGCTCCTGGATAGGAAGAATCAATGTTGTTAAAATGGCCATACTGATCAAAGCCATTTATAGATTCAGTGCTATTCCTATCAAACGCCAATGACATTCTTCACAGAATTAGAAAAAAACTATTTAAAAATTCATGTGGAACCAAAACAGAGCCTGAATAACAGAGGCCATCCTAAGCAAAAAGAGCAAAGCTGGAGACATCACATTACCCCATTTAAAACTGTATTACAAGGCCACAGTAACCAAAACAGCATGGTACTGGTACAAAAACAGACACATAGACTAATGGAACAGAATAGAGAGCCTAGAAATAATACTGCACACCTACAACTATCTGATCTTTGACAAAGCCAACAAAAACAAGCAATGGGGAAAGACTCCCTATTCAATAAATAGTGCTGGGATAACTGGCTAGCCATATGCAGAAGATTGAAACAAGACCCCTTCCTTATATTGTATACAAAAGTCATCTGAAGATAGATTATACAGTTAAGCATAAAACCCAAAACTATAAAAACCCTAGAAAACAACATAAGCAATACTATTCTGTAAATGGAAACTGGTAAAGATTTTATGACAAAAACACCAAAAACAACTTCAACAAAAGTAAAAATTGACAAATGGTACTTAAACTAAAGACCTTCTGCACAGCAAAAGAAACTTTCAACAGAGGAAGGAGATCACCTACAGAATGGTTGAAAATATTTGCAAACTATGCATCCAAGAAAAGGTCTAAAATCCAGAATCTATAATGTACTCAAACAAACTAACAAGCAAAAAGCAAACAATTCCATTAAAAAGCTAGCAAAGGACACAGACACTTTTGAAAAGAAGACAGACACATGGCCAACAAGCACATGAAAAAAATGCTCAACATCACTAATCATCAGAGAAATGCAAATCAAAATCACAATGAAATGCCTCTCACACCATTCAGGTTTATTATTAAAAAGTAAAAAAATAACAGATGCTGGTGAGATTGTGGATAAAACGGAACACTTCTACACTGCTGGTGAGGATGTAAATTAGTTCAGCCATTGTGGAAAGCAGTTTGGCAATTTCTCAAAGAACTTAAAACAAAACTAGCATTTGACCCGGCAATCCCATCACTAGGTTTATGCCAAAAGGAATGTAAATTATTCTGCCATAAAGACGTGCACATGTTCATTACAGCACTGCTCACAAAAGATGGAATTGATCTAAATGTCCATCAGTGGTAGACTGGATAAAGAATGTGGTACATACACACGATGATATATTATGCAGTCATTAAAAAGAATGAGATCATATTCTTTGCAGCAATATAGATGGAACTAGAAGCCATTTTCCTAAGCAAACCAATGCAGGAATATAAAATCAAATAATGCATTTTCTAACTTGTAAGTGGGAGCTAAACACTGAGTACACATGAACACAAACAAGAGAACAACAGACACCAGGATCTACTTGTGGGTGAAAAGTGGGAGGAGGATGAGAATCAAGAAACTTCCTATCAAGTACTGTTCTTACTACCTGAGTGATATAGATTATTTCATCTATACAACAAACCCCCATGATGCACAATGTGGTTATTTAACAAACCTGCACATGTGCCCCTGAACCTAAAGCAAAAGTTAAAAAAATTAGAAACTAAATAAGCAAATAAACAAATGCCAAATATGTGAATGACAAAGAGGCTCAGGGTGGTTAAATAAGTTTCCCAAGATTATGTATTAATATTTAGTAAATATCAAGGGTCAACATTTCAATCCATTCTGTCTTCTCTAAAACATACATGCTCCCATTGATACCACAGTGATTGGAAGGCAAGCTTTAAGAGGTTTAATAGTTTAACTGTCTCTTCATGCGGATGTCTTTTACTATTTAGTTAACTTATTTTGACATGAAATCTCTTTCTTGAGCTGCAGGAAGCACAGCTTCAGGATCTATTTTCCACACAGTACTAGAATCCCTGGAATACTTGGAGATACATATGTCCTCCTAAACTCCTAAAAAAGAAAAAAAAACTTCAGTAGGAAAACACCTGTATCTTTTCCCTATTCTCCCAGGAGTCTGATAAAATTTTTATCCATTTATATTCCCTTGCAAAGCAAATGACCATATTTAACTTCCTGATGAGATCTTTTCTAATTATGATTTTGTACCTTATTGCATATCACTAATATCTACCAATATTCTACACTGAGAGATTTAATTCACATCCTCACATTTGCTACTGCATTAATCCACACTTGAGACATGAATTCTAGAGACAATTTTCTTCAGATGCGTTGCAGCCCTTTGGTCTAACTTTAACCCAGCATATGCCGGACTGAATTGTGTTTAGTTGAATTCTTAAATGTTAGAATCTATGTTCAGCCTTCAAACTTCCACCCAGTTCTCTTATTTTCCCATCCATTTAATTTACCCATCATGTTCTACCCAGTATTTAAGGATATTAAAGACATATAACTTAAAAAAAAAAACTTGTATGAATCTCTTACCTATGTAAGTTTTTTTAAGGGTAATAATAGCACTAGATTAAAATAATTTTCACCATCTATGGACTACCTGCCTCTAGACATGAGAATATAAACCCATGATCCAGCTATTACCTACAGCCGGTCCTGACTGATGGGGTGAGGAGACAGAAAAGGAAAGCAGCTGGAGCACATTATAGGTTGCTTGTAAAAATATATAAGGTCATCAGGAAAGGGTTCTAAAGGGAAAGAAAACATGTAAAAGGGAGACTATAGAGAGTCATTAGAGAAAAAACAATATTGACTGTGTTAATACTTGTCCCAAGGCCCAGCCCAACCTCTTCAAAAGCCTGATAACTATTGACCACAGGAGGGATTAAACATAAGCTGCACAGCAAAAAGCAACTCTCTGAGCAACTCTCCCTGTAGGATAGATTTCTTATTTCTCTACAGAAAAGTGTTCCTTGCTGCCATTTTTCTGTTTTATTAGGTAAAACTCATTTCATAACTCTCAAATTAATTTTGAACCATTCATCATGTTTGTTTCAAAAAGTCTTTTTCATTGCCAAGCAAATAGAGGATGATAAAAATGGCTGGATTCATTTCAGTCCAGGAGCAATGGATTCTCATTTATTTTCAGTACTAAATCAAAACATGACTGAGTTTGGTTTCTACTTTTAAAGAAATTATACTGATTTTAACTACACTGCATGTATAAAAGTGCCTGTGAAAAAGAGATGGCCAATCCTTAATAAAAACCCAAGCCATGGAAGTTTGCTGACTTCTTACCATGTCTCCTAGGTCCTGGGGCAGAAAGTGCCTCTTCCATAACACTAGAAGGTACAATTCCCTAAACTCCATGAGCACCCATGGGATCATTGGTTTAGTCTGTTGCTGTGGAAATCATATCCTAGGACAAGTCAAGGACCAAATCATGGGAACAGGGTGAGGCAAGAGAGGCACTCACCTCAGGCTCAAAATTTAAGGTGGGTAAAAATATAGGTTATTAAGATAAATAATATTTTATGTGACATTTTTGAAAAAGCAATGACCCAAAATCCATGATGAAGAAAATATCAAAGTTTATAATACAAACAGAATCTGATCCTACATGTGCATGACACCTTACTCATTTCACCCTAATCCTAGCTCTGATGTCAAGTTGGACTGCAAGGTCCCCATTGGCTAAGATGTAATCCTTCCTGTATTTGGGGGACTGTTGCAAAATAAAAGCACAGAGATAAGAGGCAACAATCATTGAGGTGTAACCTTGGGAAGGATACTGACTATTTATAGAGTATTCAAGGTCCCACATGGATCTTATAAATGGGCTTTCCCAGAAAATCATTGCCTTCCTCCTCCCATCATTCCATCTCCAGAAACATGCTGATGTTGGCCTCTGCATGGTCAAACATAGCCTAGGATATTTCCATACCACCATGCCCTCAGACAGGACATCCTTGCTTCAGCTCCACTGGCAGGGATGTGCCCCTATAGCTTCTGAGTCTTGATGATGCCCAGAGGTCTCCTCTGAACCCAGGCCTTTCTCAGGTCTCACTTTGTCTTGAGCCCAAGCCCTTCTAGTTCTAACATAGCATGGTTAAAAAAATTTGATGTCAGTAGGCAACAGTGACATGATTTTTTCTATTTTTTTAATATTTGGAAAAATATAACATGATTATTTTTTCTGTTTTCATTAAGGTAACCCAAAACCGTGACTTCCAATTAACAGATGTTTCATTCCTCCCTTAGGTGTGGCTAGAACCACCCAGGCTGAATAGGTCTTTTTTGTGAAACCTTCATTAGTGCAAATGGCACAGTAGGTGAAAATGGAACTTCATACCCAGGTCTTGTCTTAAATATGATTGCCATATGTACTTGTGAGTCATACATTATGCTTCTAGGCAATCCTGCCAGCAACAATGCCAGATTAAGGAAGGTCTCTAACCTGAGGCATTAACTAGAGAAAATAATTTCTTCCTTCAATTCTGTCCCCACAGAGTACCATATTTTGAAAATTAAACAACCTATGTGCCCATGTGGGTCACACAGCAGTGTGCATTGCTACAAAAGCAAATGTTTCCAAAAACTTATAGACTATATTTGAAGGTGGTCTTCATGATCTCCTGAAGGTTACTGTGAATAATATAATTGAACCATCACTAATGCCATTTGATTTAAGCAAAACTAATCCTTGAAATCCAAAAAAATTTCTGAAGTTCCTTTTTTTAGGGACTAGACACTATAATTTTTCATAAATTTATGTTGAAATGGGCCTCAATTTGTTGTTTTCCTCTAGTAGCTTTTAATATGAGTTTCTTTTCTAAGGTCAAACATTGAACATTATGTCATATTTATAAGGATTCTGAACACTTGTGGGACAGACACAATTACTCTCCACTTCTCATATTTCAGTCTTTTTCTTGCTTCTGAAAAATTGTACCAAATAGGGATAGGGATTGCATCTAATTTAGCTTATTCCTTTTTTTCCTTATTATGTATTATTATTGTTCTCTACTTCAGTACCATAGAGGGAGACTAGCTCTGTATATACTGTGGTACCTCAATGGTTGTGGAATCTCAGAGGGAGGCTGACTCTGCATATACTGTGGAATCTCAAAGGGAGGGTGGCTCTGCATATACTGTGTTACCTCAGAAGATGAATGGCTCGGCACATACTATGGAACCTCAAAGGGAAGCTGGCTCTGTATATACTGTATAACCTTAGAGTGGGGTTCAGGGCTCTGGATAAACTGTGAAACCTCAGAGAAAAGGTGGCTCTGTACATACTGTGGAATCTCAGAGGGAAAGTGGTTCTATTCATACTGTGGAACCTCAGAGGGAGGTGGCTCTGTGTATGCTGCAATGGCCATTTGCTAGTACAGGAGGAGGGGAAAGCATGCCTTGAAGCTGACTAATAGATGGCTACTTTGCCTTTCCACCAAGCCACACTTGAGAAGCTGGTTGTTCTCAGTAATAATGTTCATCACATTATGCTACAGTCTTTAACTGTACTGAAGGAAATTGGTTGTCTAAGGTCACAAAGGAGACAAAATAATCTTTTATTTTGCATGGGGTTTTAATATTTTTTTGCCCCAGGCACAACAGCCACTCAGAAACCTGCCTCATTATCCATGTCTCCTTCTGCTTGTGCATCCTATTTTATTCACCTCTCCATCTTCCTCCATCTTAATTTCTTGTCTCAGTTAAAATAGACCGTAAGGAAAAGGCTAGTGTCTCAAGATGTAAGTGAGAAGTGGTGGTGGGGATAAGAATGGCTGGGGTTGAAGCATTCCTACTTTTTTCCCCTCTGATTCAGGTATGGGGGGTCTGTTAGACAGGTTGTCTTGTTTTCTATAACAGTTACCGCAGGAAGTCTGAATACAGAACCTGAACAAACCTGCTTCTGAAAACAGACCTGAGATTATGATTATCTAGAACTCCAGGCTCAGTGAATATGCTTATTGCTGGTGCACAGCCAGTCATTCAAGGGTTAGCTTAGGTAAACGCCTGCATTTGGCTGCAGTTAGCCTGGCCCAGACTGATAGATTCAGTGAGCATGAGACTATCCTTACAGGCAGGTGTCTGCTCTCACTGTGACCCAACTCAGAGATCAAATACTCTCCTGGAGTCAGCTTTTCATTCTGTTCTGTCACTCGGCTCTAGGATCCTTAGCAATATGAAAGGGTGTTCCCACAGGGCATGATGAAGAAGGCCAGGCTGGCCCTCTAATTGAGCTACTGGACCACAGGAGTGTGGAAGTTATGATTCTTTTGAAATGTGTGCTAACCTGTGTGGTGCAGCAGGGGTCCCAGCAGCACTCCATCACTGGCCTCACTTCTGCCAGTTTCATTCTAGAATTTCTGTTCCAAAAGAAAGACACGACTAAATTCACTCATTTCATCAGATAATATACAGAAGGGCACATAACTTATTTTTAATGTGAGATAATATGCATTTATAGGTATTTTCTGGTTTTCTCTACCCTTTAATGAAAGCAGCTTAATCTATTCATTACACACAATTGTGCTCTCCATTAAATACAGCCTGGTGCTAATTAGGTCAAGGACTTCATTGCCAGAAGGACCCATTGATTTTGTCTCCTTCCAAGGCTTCATTCCTCACAAATTCCAAAGAACTTGGAAATGTCTGTGTAAGGAACATGGCTGTGCTTTGGTCAAGGAATAGGCCAAGGTAAACATCCAGACTGACTCAGTGAGTTTAGAGCGCAGGCATATAACTCTCTTTGTTATCATAGCCACGTAGACATAATACAGAGAAGCTCACTGCCATGGCTATAACATGAGGAAGACTCATCACTTGGCTCTATGCCACTATTGTCTGTAAAAGGTATAACTGTCCTGTTGACACTCTGCAGGAGTGCTGGTGCCCAGAGAAAGAGAGAGAGCCAAAGCTGTCCATATTTGCAGATGGACAGAGGGGAGCCAGGATACATCTTGACTCACTTGTGCCCAGAGAGAGAAAGAGTTAAGCTGCTGACCCTGAAGTCAGGGGAGAGCTGGCCACACAGCTGTATGTGGGACCTGCTGGCTCAGGAAGCCGAGACGGGGCAGACAGTGTGAGAAAGCTGTTGTTGAGAGCTGCTGCTGAATAAAATCATCCTTCACCTGCCTGTGGCACCCCAAGTGTTTTCTGTGCTCATCCACCCACTCCCTCAAACCTCAGCATGGGCTGGCACCTGACGCTGGGCATGACATTTGGCATAGTTGTGAACCTGACCATCTGCCATTGTCACATGAAGTATAAGAAGATGGATTTGAACCAGCCTTTCATGGTATCCATATAACCTACACATACAAGGGACCACACTGATTTCTTGTTGTTGTCGCTGCTGTCACATGATGCTCTGTGATGGCCAAGAGAGGCAACAGTCACAGGTAGAATGCATAGACCCAGAAGGCCTCAGTGCATTTATCTCCTTCCAGTTCCTAGGTGTGTGACTTTGGGTAAGTCACTCTCCTTCAGCTTCTTCATCTGTAAAATAAGGATGAAAAATTAATCCACAAGATTGTTTTGAAATTCACAATAGATCATGCACAAAAAAGTGCTTTAAAAACTATAACAGCTCTTAAAAATTACTGTTGTTATTGCCATTCACCATTTTGAACCATAGTGTCCCATTACTCATGGGGAGAAATCATCAGGGCACAGCTGGAGATAGTACACAATTTTTCAAGTTTAAAACCAGGACCATACAGTCATTGACTTGGAGTAGAAAGAAGATGGTCTTTCCTGTTACATAGAACCATATTAGGACTGGATTCCAAGAGCCCACTTTCTCCCAAAGCAGGTGAACCAGGTATGGAAAAAGAAATGGACCCTCATCAATGAAATTTAAGTTAGGAAAAGAACAGATGTATGAGTTAGGAAAAGAACAGATGTATGGGGAATCCATTATTACCAGTAGAGGAATGGACCTAATTTAACAAGCACCTACTAAATTTGTGGCACAGAGGTATAAAAGAACTACGGCCCAAGACAGATAGGAGTGGGGTGGAACATTTCTGATTGGGAAGATCTTTCTTCCATCAGCAAATATTTGTCACAGTAGTCCTGAGGATTTCTTAGAGTGACCCAGGCTGTCATCATTAACTCTCATTTTTCCCATTACTATAGATACTTATTGCCCTGAAATAATTTATTTAAAAAATCTGATTACTGAAACTTTGGGTTTCTGAGTAACTTTAGCTAAGTTCCCCAAACTGGTGATAGATGAGGCATTGCACAAGTCCCACCAGCACCTCGTCTCCACCATAGGCTGTGAGATAGAGAGCAAACTCAAAGCAATGCATTTAGACAGCATGGGTCATTCCCACTAGTCAAATTTGGGAAGCAGAGGTAAGTAATGACCCCTGAGGATTTCTGACTTTGGCTTAGAATAGTTTTATTTTCTGGGCCTTTGATCCATGGTGTTAATTAAGTGCATCTGGAAGGGATATTCAATTTGCTGTGCTTCATTAAGTATCTACTTACAACCTCACAAATAATAATTTTCAAATCTTTTACTAAGATATTTGAAAAACAAAACCATTAATTTACTTCTCTCTGGGTAATTTCAAAGCATTTATCTCCCTAGTACCCAAGAATTCAGACAAAGACAAATCTAATAACAAAGGAGAAGAAAATATCCTTGGTGTCTCCTAAAAAAAAAGAAACAAGGAAAATCTGAATAAACACAAACATGATTTGAGTACCTTTCTGTCTACTGGATATAATACTGATATATGAAGAGCCAAGCTTTTTAAGATGCTAAGGTTTTTTTCGCCTAGTTTTGGTTGTTTAAATGAGATTCCTCTACTCCACTGAAAACATTTGCTAACTGACTTACTTCAATCTGTTGTTGATCAGACTGAAGTTTACACGGGTTGGAGAATTTATCTTCCCTACAGCTTCCCAATGGAATATTCATAACTAGTCAGGTGTAAATATTTTGTTGATAGGACAGAGCCCCTATTTGTGTGTGTGGGTGTCTCTTCCTCCCCCCAACCCCAATTGCAACCATATTAGGAAGAGAGACAATATACTATTATTAAATTTCATTTGAGAAAATATGATCTCATGAATGTTTCAGTTTGTCTATGAAATCAAAATTGCATTATCTGTACTCTTCAGTGCTCACCACATAAGACACATCATTTATTTGACATTATCACAAAATAAGGTGTTTCAAAGATATACATTTTCCAGGTAACCATAGCTTATCTATTAGAGCGTTACAATGTGTTTTATTTGAACTATTTTACTTGAAAATGTTTGTAAAGTTTTGAATTATTTGCTATGGCTCTAGCAAGGGTAACTTGTTATAAATTTCCCACTTTACTTTTTGCTTGATGATCCAGGGTCAACACTACGAACATCCTATTGCTCTGCCATGTTGCAATATAGATGTTCTGCTTCCCAGCATGAGTGGAGAGGGCCACCTCTCACACACAAAATGGCCCCAGGCACTAAGATGTTTATTTGTAGTTCTTGTGTCTACCTTTCCTCATTTCTGTGCATTCTTTATCACAATACAATCACCTGTTGTGACCTCTTAATGATCCTAATATGTTTGCCCTTTCTAACATATTGTTTCTAATCTACTATGAGCTGGGACACCATACTCTTACACTTGTTAAAATTGTGTATGGAGTAAGAATATACTGTCAAGATCAGAGAGATTATATACATAAAGCACATCAACTTAATATATGGGTATTGAGAAATCTAGTTGGTTCCTATCGGCTTTTCAAAATATTACCTTCTATTTCTCAGCTGAATTTTTGATAGAATAAGTGACCAGTAGAAAAGGGAAGTGTTCTAGAATTCAAACATGTGAGATGGCTTTGAGTTATATTTATTCATGGCATATTTTTTAGAGAAACGGTTCACCAGCCAGTTTGTGAGTGTAATCCAGATCTTGGAAGGGATTTTTGTATTAGAAAAGTTATCTGAGCATTATTAACTTGTCAATATACAGGGTCTTAGTCTTGATCATTTGGTCATTGATATATCAGTTTGGCCACTGTCAGCTCCTGCAACCACGGGCCCTGGTTAGAGATGTCTTGTTAACACCATGGGTCTTGCAGTCGCCGTAATGTTCAAAGGAAAAAGTGGCTGTAACTATGTCAAGCTCTCCAGTCTTCATGATCTAGATGGGATGGCCACATGCTCTGCAAAGGCAGGAGGAGGAGAGGGACTGGAGACCTGGGAGTCTGAGTTAGGAATGTCACTGCCAGGGTAATCTCGGAAAGATGGAAACTGCCCTGAAAGAGGTCAGAAGTAGCTAATTTCAAAGCTATTAGAATGGGGATTTCTGAACTCTTTGTTAAATAAATGTTTCTAAAAACAGATCTTGCCTTTTCTCCCAAACATCTGATACCACAGGAAGCTGAAAATTGGGGTACCTGAGTGTAGTCAAAGGATTCTCACAGACAAGCTAACAAAAAGGAAGGAGCATCCCTGACTTAGCTCCACCACCTCCCTTGCCTGAACAGTTGAGGAGCTCAGTAGCCCAAAAAAGAAATATGGTTAAATTTGTTTTATCTCCAATACTTGGAAAGGGCTCTAGTCAAAAGTTTTGCAGTTTAGTCAATTTTCTTCACATTTTTAAGTGAAACCTTTACAAAATAACAACAGAAATTGTTCTCAGCCTGTTATGAGTTGAAGTTTGAAAAGTTTGAACGAATGGCTGAACCACACCCTTGGCCTCTTATAGAAATTATCTGGCCATGGATTCCATTCAGTCTATTCTGTCATCTGACCCTGAGCTTTCATCCTCTCCTATTTCTATAAATCAGAAGCAAGTTGAAGTTCTGACGAGGACTGTGCTAGATCTAAGCCAAACAGCTTACATTTAAAACATGGCCTGGGAGACCACAAACTATTCCTTTGATTATATATATGGTTCTTAACTCTTACCTTAGAAAAGACTCAGTCTTTAAAATAAGTCACTGCTACAGCAAGGAAGGACTCTCCTGTGGGGAGAGTCCATTTAGTCAATCAACAAACAAATATTGGGCACCTAATTCCTACAAAGACTGTACCAGAATTTGGGACCACAATGGGACATAAAAAAACCCAATTTGGGTACTTTGAAGTCCAGTGAGGTAGACAAGCATTAATAAAACCTTATGCAAATTAATTATTTAAATATCATTATGGAAACTGCCATAAAGGAAAAGTTCAAGGAATTCTGTAACTGGGTATCACAACCAAACCTGGGAGTCAGCAAAGGCTTTCTTGAGGATGAAACATTTAAACTATCTTGAGGCTGAAGAGGCATTAACTAGATGAAGAAGGGGAGACAAGTATGTCAGTCAGAGAGGACAATACAGAGCCCTAAGCGCTCTGTTAGCTCAGATCAATCACATGAATTATGTGTAGGCACATTCGAATCTGCGTGATCCTTAAGTACTCTTGCTTGTGAGTCAGCAGCCTGTTACCCCACCCCAATCCCACTAAGCCCTGGGAGTCTTCTTCTATCACCACAGCTGCTCAGATGCTTCTGCCCCTAAAACATTTATCATATTCTTCACTTAGTGCTAGGCACTTACTGTCTTGAACTACTTTTAAAAATTGTATCTTACTTATATTAGTCAGCTCAGGCTGCCATAAGAAAATACCATAGACTAGATGACTTAAACAGCAGAAACATTTCTCACAGTTCTGAAGTCTGGGAAGTCCAAGAGCAAGGTCTTGGCAAGGAAAGTTTCATTCTGAGGCCTCTTCTTTTAGCTTATATGCAGCCACCGTCTTGCTGCATGCTCACATGACATTTCTTTTTGTGCAGGTTCAGTCCTAGGGGAAGTGGGCAGAGCAAGCTCTCTGGTGTCTCTTCCCAAAAGAGCACTAATCCCATCATGAGGGCCCCATCCTCATGACCTCATCCAACCTTAGTTCCCAACATTCTCATCCCCAAGTACCATCACATTGGGAATAAGAAGTTTGACATAAAAATTTTAAGGGGATACAAATATTCAGTCCATAACATTTTTCTGTGCATATATATCTTGCCTCCACAACTGTACTGTCAGCAAGAGAGTTTAGTGGAATCATTTTACATGTCCCTCAATCCTCAAAGTCCCTTATACATATCAAATCCCCGTATCAAGCTGCATACGTGGCAGTTAACTAGTTGCCAATGAATTATCTATGACCCTGTGCAAATAATGAAACACAGCCATTAAACACACTGAGTCTTATTTAAGTGACCCCTGTGAAGGTCGTTCTACATGTCAAATGATTCAATACTTGACTAGTGATATTAGCATTTGTCCTTTGGTTTCCTGAGTGTGTATGTGTGTGTGTGTGTGTTGGGGGTACATCCTTTTCTACCTGATTTTTTAGCAGCTATTTACTGACATATTCTTTCCTTTCTGAAATACTTATTTCCATACCTAGTTACATTTGGTATGATCAAGAAAAAAACTGCTATGTGAATGCATGCTGAAGACATACAATTAGATAAAAATAAAACACAGAGAACAGGAATGATTCCAAGTTTGCAATGTATGTGTATGTGAGAGTCCATAGATCAGAATGATTAAGAATAGGAGCCAAATACAAATCCAATTGCCCATATTTGAATATAAACTCACCATTCACTAGATATGTGACTCTGGACAAATTAACCTTTTTAATCTGTATGATTAGCATAATAATGATACCTACCCTCATAAGACTGTTATGAGAATTTATTGAGTTAATATTATAAAATACATAGAATAGTGTCTGACACATTTAAACTTCATATATTTTCATAAATGAAATGAAATAAATTGAATTGAGATGAATATAATAAAATGAAGTTAAAATGTGCCATATTAAGTGTACCATATAAAACAGATGTGAAAATATGTTTAGATTATTACTGTCTTTTTGAAGAGAGGGAATTGTATTTCCAAATTTTCTACAATAAACACATCATACTTCTAAAAACAAAAATAAAAATACAAACATTATATAAATATGTGGAAATATATGTGTGTGTGTATATATACAAAAAATATATATAAATTGTTTACTACTTAAGTCAGTGTTCTCTTCTGACAAACTGGAATAATAGTTATCTCACGAGGAGATTGTAAGAATTAAATAGGTAATCCATGCAAACAGCTCTCTCTATGCAGAAACATAGAAACCCACCTTTCTCTACCTTGACTAATATAGATTACAGCAAGGGGCTCTCTTGACATCTGGCTTCAGGTTAGGTTTGGCCACAACAGAGCCCTATCATGAGGTCACAAGCGGAGGAGAATGATATTGTGGCCCCTCCTGGACACCTTCATTTGAGGTCACCCTGCAGTGTGGCCACATCCTACTAACTAAGGTCAAACTCTATCAAGATAGCCTCTGCTCAGAACTGACTCTGGCAGGTTTTAATAATAGCTCCTTCTCTCCTACTTCATTCTAAGGTGATAATGGCCCCACTCTTATTAACTAGAGGTATTATTCAATTGCTTCTATGTTCCCTACACTTCGCCCACATCCATATGAGTATCCTTTTATTCGAGCTTCTCATGAACTATTTCTAATGGAACTTGCTGTCCGTTTCCTGCTGGGGACTGCATGACACAGGGCTGACACCATCTGACACCGGATGACTTCTCAGTAATTACAAGATGGGTATCACCACATGGGTGAGAAAACAAGTGCAAAGGCTGAATCCCCAGGGCTGAAGTCTCATGATCTGCTGGTAGTGCAAGTTACTTGTCCTTCACAGAGCCTGATGCTTTATTTCAGAGAAATGAGTTAAGTGTATGCATATACAACACATCGAGTGCTTACTTTGTGCTAGGCAGTGGTCTATCCTGGTTTTGTCCTTCCCTCATGTTAAGTACCCTCTTGGAAACCAGAGATCTTAGAGAGCCTTTCTATTGTTCTGGCATAAGTTTGCCCTTATAAGGCAGCTTTGAGGCTAGTGACAGAAGCTCTGACTGACTAAAATCTAAGTGTAGTCGATCAACACACTACTTCAGTTCTGGTAACCAAATTGTGTGAGGATTTCTCCCTATCAGCAACAAGTTTTCCAGCAGACACCAACTAGCGTCCTATAATTAAATTCAATTTTGACATTATATACATGGAGTTCATGTCAGATCCCACAGGGTAAGGGTTCAGTCCAATAAGACTGATCCCCTACATTAGACACCAATCACAAGTAATAGATTTCCACCTATATTTCTTACTGACTATAAATCAGGATTCCCACTACTCCCTCCTTGGGTTTGTTTAATATGCTGGTTGGCTCACAGAACTCAGGGGTAAATTTAAGATTTGCCAGTTTATATGTAAAGGATATTACAAAGGAAGGATACTGACAAACAGCCAAATGAAGAGATGGATAGGGCAAGGTATTGGTGCAGAGGGTTGCAGGGGAAGATTTTCCCTGTCCTCACTTGGTACACTTCCAAGCACCTCCAGCAACCCTGAAACTCTTCAAGTCCTGGAGAGGATTTTGTGGAGGCTTCACTATGTAAGCATGATCAATTACATTGTTGGTCATTGGTGATCAACTCAACATTCAACCCCTTTCCTCTCCCCAGAGGCTGAAGAATAGAACTAAAAGATTTAATCCTCTAATCACATAGTTTGTTTTCCTGGCAATTAGCCTTCATCCCAAGGTTATCCAGATGCCCAGCGAGAGTCATCAAATAAAACAAAAGATACTTTTATCAACTGAAAATGTTCAAGAGATTTAGAAACTTTGTGTCAGAGGCTCCTATCACTCAGAAAATTATAGAAGTGTTAGGAGCTCTATGTCAAAAACCTGGCTAGTAGGGGGTGTCAAAGACCAAATATAACAAAAGATTCTCCTCGTGCCCCCATTTACAAGAGTTTCAATATATTTATATCAAGAGTTGGGGGAAGAACGCAAATAAATGTAATTTCTTATTATATCACATTATCACACCAGCTTATGAAGTGTATAGTACATATATGAGGAAAGTGAGATTCTACAACATTAATTAATCAGGTTAATTAGGACTAAGTAGTGTCTGGCTCCAAAATTTGTCCTCCTAACATATATATAAGCAGCTCTCAGAGCACAGGTCACACAAAATCATCAAGGGCTTCAGCCTTTAGGGCACTTGTAGAAAGTTCTAATGATACTAGAGGCAGCTGAAGCCCCTTAGCAGCAACTGGCAGGGGTACCGCTGGTCAGGAAAGAGAAGGACATTGGAAGAACATTTCCATGTGATTTTTTATGGCATAAAAATATACAGTTACTATAAGCTATTTTTTTCTTTCCTCATGCAGAGTGATTGAAGCTACCATTTTCTGATCCAGAAGGGTGACAGTTCTCCATTGTTCCCTAAGCCTGGTTGTTTTCACTTTTTAGCCTAGAGAATAGGTTTTACACCTCTAGATTATTAGCACTCCAGGGCAGGGCTGGAGCTCTTTGTTTGATCCAGTCCCATCTATGGTTGATCTGCTTGTGCATTCATGATGTTGTGGGTAAATAAACCATGCTCATTATTAATATGATTTATTAACATGTGCAGGGCAGTCTTCTTCCCAATGTCTTAGCCAAGACTCCCTTCTGACATGCACTAGAATTTCATAAATTGGGCCATTCCCAAATAAACGGGTAGATGCTATAACCATTGGAGAGGCAGTTGGTCTAGTGATTAGGAACACAAACTCCAAAGCCTAATTGCCTTAGTTCATATACAATGCTGTCACTTTACCACCTTGTGCCTCAGTTTCTTCATATGCAACATGAGGATAATTGTATTATTTCTTCACAGACTGATTGTAACAATTAAAAGAGTGAATACAAACAAAATGTTTAAAAGGGTTCATGACACATGTGTACACTACTAAGAGTGTTAACTGTGTTTGACCAGGAACCAGGAGTATTTCTGAAATCTTGATAAGGCAGGGAGTGTCAGAAAGCAGAGACTCATGGAGTAGATTAACTGACTGTCTTGTAGATTTTGAAGTAAAAAGAACCTAAAAGAAATAAAACATCATGGCTTCTCAGATGATCCAATCATCAAATATTTTGGAGCACCAAATATGTGCCAGGCACTATTTGTTAGGCGTTAGAGATACAGCAGTGGAGTAAGTCAGGCAACAGAGGGATGATATATTCCAGTGGAGGAAGACTGGCAACACCTGTATTAATAACATATTGGCTATATTCAGTCAAGGTACTGTTCCAGTCACTGGGGTTAAGACGTACAGACCTATCTTATAGGAAATCTCTGTCTCTTCAGGCACCCTGGGAAGTTACATGAAAAGGTCACATTTACTTAAGGCCCGATGAGTGCTGTTGAAGACAGGGATTAAAAGGCTGAGAAGGAGCCTTCTGGAAGGTCAGGTGTTCACAGGGACAGGACCTAGGGAGTGAACCTGCTTCAGGGTGTAGGCCTCAAGTTTGCAGAATCAGAAGCTCAGCTTGGTTTGGTGACCAGCACTGATCAGAATGTGGGAACCTGACCCCTAGTAACCATATTCACAAGAGAGTAAGGTAAAAAAAAAAAAAAAAATCAGGATATCAAAATGTTTACAAGGGTATATTCTTTTCTAATGAAAAAACCCCATTGATCCATATGGGGGAGCATCCCGCTATGATCTCAAGGTGTCTGAGAGGATGAGGGAGGAAGAGGGGAGCCTGAATTCATAATTAGATGAGTATGTGATGAGGAGGCATCAAAAAATGAGTTAGTCACAGGCCATAGTTAGCTAGTCTCACATGGGATTTCTGAACCATAAACCACTCCCTTCAAGAGCCTGCTGTTTCCTTACATTCTCCACATCCAAATTCTCCCTTCCTGAGCTGAGCTGGATATCCTCTCTGCTAGTTTTGATTCCTTCCTATCTTTGCTCCATGCAGACCTCTCCTTTTTTAAGAAAAGATTCTTCAACAACAGACTAAGCAGTTTTTGCCTGATTTCTATATTCTATGCCTTTTCCCTTCCAGATTTCCTGTGATCCTGTCCCACAGGGTAACATCTGCTGATAGTTAATACTACATTTTGGGTACTCTTTATGAGTTTAACATTCAGAAGGGGCTCTGAAAATACCATATAGCCTCCTGTGGTCTCCCAACTACTAGACAGTTGGAAGAATCACTGACCTGGGGAAGCCCTAAAAAACCTAAGATCCTCAATTGAGTGGGATCCAGAAGAAGGTAGGCTTACACACCCTGACATGAGTAAAGAGGATCTTGCATGCAAGAGGAACACATTGAGCAAAGGATGGAGGGAGGAAGAGCATGGAGAACTGGATGAAGCAAATTTCTAGCAGAGAGAGGACCATAAAGGGAGCATGATTCAGGATGAGAAAGAAATGGATAGGACCATAATATGGAAAGACTTGAACCCCAAGCCACAGACAGGAATCTTTTATAAAAGCAGAAGGGAAGTACTGAATATTGTTGAAGAGGAAGGTGACACATGCAGACCAAAGTTTTTGGAAAATTAATTTGCAATAATGCAAACAGGATAGTGAAGGGTTGGATCTGGAGGAAGAGCTGGCAGCAAATTACTCTTCAGGCTTGGATAAAGGAAAAGACAAGACAACAAATAGTGAGTCTTTTCTTAAGCCTTGTATATTCATCACCTGAAATGATTATAGTAACAGGAAGATGGCAATAATAATATTGCAGGAAAGACACCCCCAATTGTTCATTTATTTAGAAATTTAAAGTTACAGAACATTGACCAGTGACAGAAATGAGCTGGAACCTTCTTTCATCTTATTCTCGACTGACTTTTCATAAAGCCTGTTACCTGGCTTTCAAATGTTCCTGAACCTGTATCAGTTATTTTCCTTCCAGGTAAATCTAGGACAGACTGGTGTCTGGAAGAAAAAGGGCTGAAGGAAGAATCTATAAACAGAGTGAAGAGTGTTGGATACTATATTAGTCAGGATTCTCTAGAGAGACAGAACTCTCTAAAGGGGAGTTTATTAAGTATTAACTCACATGATCACAAGGTCCCACAATAGCCATATGCAGGCTGAGGAGCAAGGAAAGCCAGTTTGAGTTCCAAAACTGAAGAACTTGGAGTCTGCTGTTTGAGGGCAGGAAGCATCCAGTAAGGGAGAAAGATGTAGGCTGGAAGGCTAGGGTTGGCTCTCTTTTCACATTGTTCTGCCTGCTCATAGTCTGGCCACATTGGCAGCTGATTAGATTGTGCCCACCCAAATTGAGGGTAGGTCTGCCTTTCCCAGCCCACTGACTCAAATGTTAATCTTCTTTGGCAACACCCTCACAGACACACCCAGGATCAATACTTTGTATCCTTCAATCCAATCAGGTGGACACTCAGTATTAACCATCACAAGTCCACTCCTTGTCAACTTGAACCCATACACATCTCCTGAGATCATACATAATCTTCAAGTAAAGACAATAATAAATTCATAATTATGCCTAATGTAATACAACTATCCTTCATACAAGCAGAAATGCACCAATCCCCAACTCAAATACTATTACATAAAGTTAATGATACTTAAATGCTGATGTGAAGTCAGTAAATCTTATGTCACACAATAAAGGAGAAAGAAAATAAAATGAAGATACTTTCTTAGTACAAGCATATACATGTACAAACATGTCTTTAAAAAAGAGGGAGAACGTACTCGCGACAATTACAGTCCTCATTTCTGCAGCTGGTCATGTGGTTGTAGCTGATATTGATGACCACCTTCTTCTACTACCCATTCTGTATTCCTCTTGCCTTCAACAGTACCTCAGCAGGTTGTGGGTTTTTTCCTGGTAGAGTGACCCAAATCTTCATTCCTGAAGGGTCTGGGTCATTTGTAGTCCTGCCTGGATTGGGCTGTTGTAATTTCCCATTGACCTTAATCACAGGGCATAGTAATAGTAAGAGACACCCTAATGGATCTCCTGTATTCCATGCATACACTTCCTTACCTCCATTATGCAGTAGAAGACTGATTTGGTCTTGATAGTCCAGAGCAATCACACCAGCCAACATTGTAACTCCCTTCTTAGCTTGTTGACTTACAGGTAGGAGGACCCAAAAGTGTCTAAGTGGCAATCTTCCAGTTTAATTGAATCATTCTCATGTCTCCTGGTGGCATCATTCCTCCCTCTGGAACTAAGATCTCTAGGCCAGCAGAATGTAATGTTGTAAGAACAGGAAGCAAAAATTTTTCTGGTGGATCCCTAGGGTTGATGGTGAGTGGTGCCACTTCCACTTCCACCCTTGATTCCTCGACCCGTGTATCCTGGCTATGGGAGAAACGGTACCATATACTGGATGCTGATTCAGAGCATACATGGCCTTCTGGAGAACTTTGCCCCAGCCCTGCAAAGTATTGTCACCTAGTTGGTGTTGTAATTGTGACTTCAAAAAGCTATTCCACCATTCTACCAGTCCATCTGCTTCAGGATGATGGGAGACTTGGTAAGACTGGTGAATTCCATGAGTATGAGCCCACTGCCACACTTCTTTAGCTGTAAAGTGAGTACCTTGGTCCAAGGCAATGCTGTGTGGAATACTATGATGGTGGATAAGGCATTTCGTGAATCCACAGATGGTAGTCTTGGCAGAAGCATTGCATGCAGGATAGGCAAACCTATATCCTGAATAAGTGTCCATTCCACTGAGGACAAACCTCTGCCCTTTACATGGTGGAAGAGGCCCAGTATAATCAACCTGCCACCAGGAAGCTGGCTGATCCACCCGAGGAATGGTGCCATATCCAGGGCTCAGTGTTGGTCTCTGCTGCTGGCAAATTGGGCACTCAGCAGTAGCTATAGGCAGGTCAGCCTTGGTGAGTGGAAGTCCATGTTGCTGAGCCCATGCACATCCCTGCCACTGTGGCCACTTTGTTCATGGGCCCATTGGGCGATGACAGGGGTGGCTGGGGAAAGAGGCTGAGTGGTGTCCACAGAACGGGTCATCCTATCCACTTAATTATTAAAACCTTCCTCTGCTGAGGTCACCTGCTGGTGAGCCCTCACACAGAATACAAATATCTTGGCAATTTTTGACCACTCACAAAGGTCCATCCACATACTTCTTCCCCAAATTTCTTTGTCACCAATTTTCTAGTCATGCTTCTTCTAAGTCCCTGACCATTCAGCCAAACCATTGGCTACAGTCCATGAATTAGTATATAATCGCACATCTGGTCATTTCTCCTTTCATGCACAGTGCACAAGCAGATGCATTGCTCAAAATTCTGCCCACTGGGAAGATTTCCCTTCACAGCTGTGCTTCGGGAATGTCCTAGAATGGAGTTGTAGTGCTGCAGCTGTCCACTTTCAACTGGTGCCTGCATATCATGCAGAACCATCTGTGAACTAGGCCCTAGTTTTATCTTCCTCTGTCAACTATCATAGGGAACTCCCCATGAGGCCATTGGTGCAGGCTGGGGGAGAGAAGGCAGGGTTGCAGGAGTGGAGACCATGGTCATTTCAGCCACTTCCTCATGTAACTTACTTGTACCTTTAGGACTTTCTCGAGCCCTGTCATGTATATACCACTTCCATATGATGATGGAATGCTTCTCTGCATGACCCACTTTATGGCTAGATGGGTCAGAAAGCACCCAGTTCATGATAGGCAGTCCAGTTCACATGGTGACTTGATGACCCAAAGTCAAACGTTCAGTTTCCACCAAAGCCCAGTAACAGGCCAAAAGCTGTCTCTCAAAAGGAGAGTAGTTATCTGCAGAAGATGGCAGGGCCTCACTTCAAAATCCTAGAGGCCGCCACTGTGATTGATCTGTGGGGGCCTACCAAAGACTCTGAACAGCATCCCTATCTGCCAATGACACCTCAGGCACTCTTGGATCTGCTGGGTTATATGGCCCAAGTGGCAGAGCAGCTTGCACAGCAGCCTGGACCTGTTGCAGAGCCTTCTTCTGTTCTGAACCCCACTCAAAACTGGCGGCCTTTCGGGTCACTCAATAAATGGGCCAGAGTAACACACACAAATGAGGAATGTGTTGCCTCCACTATCCAAATAGGCCCACTTGGCATTGTGCCTCTTTCTTGGTTGTAGGAGGGGCCAAATGCAGCAACTTATCCTTCACCTTAGAAGGCATATTTCAACAGGCCCCACCCCACTGGACTCTTAGAAATTTTACTGAGGTATAAGGTCCCTGAGGTGTCTTTTTTTTTTTTTTTTGACAATGTCTTGCTATGTTGCCCAGGCTGGAGTGCAGTGGCGCGATCTTGGCTCACTGCAAGCTCCGCCTCCTGGGTTCACCCCATTCTCCTGCCTCAGCCTCCCGAGTACCTGGGACTACAGGTGCCCACCACCAGGTCCGGTTAATTTTTTTGTATTTTTAGTAGAGACGGGGTTTCACCGTGTTAGCCAGGATGGTCTCGATCTCCTGACCTCGTGATCTGCCCGTCTCGGCCTCCCAAAGTGCTTGGATTACAGGCATGAGCCACCGCACTCGACCTGGTCCCTGAGTTTTAGTCAAATTTATTTCCCATCCTCTGGCATACAAATGTCTCACCAATAAGTCCAGTGTGTTTGCTACTTGTTGCTCACTGGATCCAATCAGCATAATACCATCAATGTAATGGACCAGTGTGATATCTTGCAGAAGTGAAAAACGATCAACATCTCTCTGAATAAGATTATGACACAAACCTGGAGAGTTGATACATCCCTGAGGTAGGACAGCAAAAGCATATTGCTGGCCTTGTCAGCTGAAGGCAAATTGCTTCTGGTGGCCCTTATGGACAGGAATAGAGAAAAAGGCATTTGCCAAGTCAATGGCTACATACCAGGTACCAGGAGATGTGTTAATTTGCTCAAGCAATGAAACCTCATCTGATATAGCAGCTGCAATTGGAGTCATCACTTGGTTAACCATATGATAATCCACTTTCATTCTTCATGATCCATCTGTCTTCTGCACAGGCCAAATTGGACATTTGAATGGGCATGTGGTGGGAATCACCACCCCTGCGCCTTTCAAGTTCTTGATGGTGGCACTAATCTCTGCAATCCCTCCAGGGATATGATATAGTTTTTGAATTACTATTTTTCTAGGTAAAGGCAACTTTAATGGCTTCCATTTGGCCTTTTCCACCATAACAGCCCTCACCTTACCAGTCAGGGAGCCAATATGGGGATTCTGCCACCTGCTAAATATGTCTATGCCAATTATGCACTCTGGCATTGGGGAAATGAGCATAGGATGAGTCTGGGGATCCATTGGACCCATTATAAATTGAACCTGAGCTAAAACTCCATTAATTACCTGACCTCCATCAGTCCTTACTTTAACTGGAGGACCTCAGTGATGTTTTGGGTCCCCTGGATTCAATGTCAGCTCAGAGCCAGTGTCCAGTAGTCCCCAAAATGTCTTATCACTTCCCTTTACCTAGTGCACAGTTACCCTGGTGAAGGTGGGAGGTATCCTTGGGTAAGGATGGGAGAAAGATTCACTGCATAAATTGTCAGAAATGTAGTGGGGTCCTCCCTCAAGGGGACACATCCTCCCTTTCATTCAAGTGGTTCTGGGTCTGTAAACTGGCTCATATCTGGAAATTGATTGAGGAGCCATGATTCTCTGTTTTTATAATTCAAATTAGTCTTTTGTCCATTTGACCTAGAAGTTTTCTCCTTATATAAATTAAGTAGGAATGCAGTAGGCATCTTATCAATTTCACTTCTAGGAACACTTTGATTAATTAGACAATATCAGAGCTCTACACAAGTCAGACAATTTTGATTGCCACTTTGCCTCTGCTGTCCATTCTGTTAGCTATGTCCACCTTGCCTTTGACAGTTGAGTGACTCCACTTGGCTCCTGCCACCTTGAGATCCAATTATTCCCATTGTATTTAAATTTTGTAGTTGAGTGACTGTGGTTCCCATTGTTAGATCTGACATACAGAGAAGAGCAATTATAGAGACCTTCAAAGATGCAGGTGCTGCCCTCACAAATCTATTTTGCAAGGTGTTGGTCAAGAGTATATCTTCTGGATCCTTCCAGCTGAGATGAGTAGGTCTGAAGTGACTAATCCACTCCACTACCCCAAACTTCCTAAGCCTTTGGATCTCTTCCCCTATATTAAACCAAGGGAGATCAAGTATTTCCAGCTTGCTCACAGTGGACCATCTTTTAATCCATATTTCAGCTAACCAAGCAAATAAACTATTAGGACCTTTTGTCTCCTCAGGCTACAACATTAAATGCAGAGTCCCTACTTAGTGGGCCTAAATTAATAAATTTAGCCTGATCCAGTTCTATGTGCCTTCCACCATTACCCCACACCCTTAATATCCATTCCCATGCCTGTTCTCCAAATTGCTGTTTATATAAATTAGAAAACTCAAACAGTTCTTTTCAAGTGTAGTGAACCTCCTCATGGGTCATACTCTCAACCTCATCTCTAGGGGCCTGCCAGGACTTTAGTTATAGGTCTAGTACCAAACAGGGGTGTTGGGGGTGACTCCTAACAATAATCAACATTATTTTGCCTGGAAACTACATCAGGGGAGGCCATCACTGTTGCTTCAGCCAGCACAGGGTTTATTTCCTCAGACAAAGGTGGAAAGGTTGATGTCAGTTTGGATTGGGAGGGGATGTTGCCACTACTGGGGATGGGGAGGCTGCTTCTGCTGGCAAAAGAGGTTCATCAGAGTTTACAAGCTCAGTGTCCCCAGCTTCATCAGGGTCCTCCCATACACCCCCACTCCAAATTTCAGGGTCCCATTCTTTTCCAGTCAATGCCCTCACTTTAACAGTAGACCCGGCCGGGCGCGGTGGCTCAAGCCTGTAATCCCAGCACTTTGGGAGGCCGAGACGGGCGGATCATGAGGTCAGGAGATCGAGACCATCCTGGCTAACACTGTGAAACCCCGTCTCTACCAAAAAAAAAAAAAAATACAAAAAACTAGCCGGGCGAGGTGGTGGGCGCCTGTAGTCCCAGCTACTCGGGAGGCTGAGGCAGGAGAATGGCATAAACCCGGGAGGCGGAGCTTGCAGTGAGCTGAGATCTGGCCACTGCACTCCAGCCTGGGCGATAGAGCGAGACTCCATCTCAAAAAAAAAAAAAAAAAAAAAAAAAAAAAAAAAAACAGTAGACCCCTGGCAAGGCTGTGCATGCACCTTTTGTTGCAGGTCAGCGACTTGCATGATAAGAGCTTGTGTCTGTTTTTCCACAATTTCAGCTCTTTCTCTACAAAAGAGAACACTCTCACTCAGGGCAATCTTGGCAGATTTGAGGTTCAGTATCTGCTTCTGAAGCTGGGAAACAGAATCCCTGAGTTCATCATTTTCTTTTATCACTGTGTCCACTGAATTTAGGAGCAAAAATCCAGCTTTATTACATTCCTTGGTTCTCTACATATGGTCAAAGGTATTATGTACAGAGTCACTAAACTCCTTACCTCTCAGGAGTGATGAATTAAGAGTGTCAAATGCATTTATTTTGCATAAGTCTCTAAACAGTTCACACCAAGGTCTATCAGTGTTCTCCATACTATTAGAAGTAGAGTCCTTAGCATTTTGGGGTCTAATCATATGAAGCAGCCAACTCCAGAAACCCCAAAACCAATGAAAGAACTTCATCCTTAATATTCTCTTCCTCTAGTACAAAATCTGTATTAGTCAAGGTTATATGTACATATATATATGGTTTTATATATATATATATATGTTTATTAGATATTAACTCACACAATGTCAAGGTCCCACAATAGGCCATCTGCAGGCTGAGGAGCAAGGAGAGCAAGTCCAAGTTCCAAAACTGAAGAACTTGGAGTCTGCTGTTTGAGGGCAGGAAGCATCCAGCAAGGGAGAAAGATGTAGGCTAGGAGGCTAGGCCAGTCCATTTTTACATTTTTCTACCTGCTTATATTCTAGCTGCCCTGGCAACTGATTAGATTGTGCCCATACAGATAAAGGGTCAGTCTGCCTTTCCCAGTCCATTGACTCAAATGTTAATCTCCTTCAGCAACACCCTCACAGACACACCCAGGAACAATACTTTGTATCTTTCAACCCAATCAAGTTGACACTCAGTATCAACCATCATAGACACTTTTTGCTGAACTAACATACCAAAGTTTATCAGCATCAAGGCACAAGCCATAGTCAGTAACATTAATACAGTCATCAAGCTTGGGATCACATTAGCAAAATGGGATTTTCCACATCAGTGAAATAAGTTAGTTGAGCTAAAGGGCCTTAAGGTCAATTTCCAGTATCTATAGAGTCTCTATATTCTAGGAATTCAGGTGATGCCTGCAGACTGGGGTGATAAATATACATTAATTTGTCTATCTATTGAACAAATATGTTTTGAGAGCCTACTATATACCAGACATTTTGCTGAGCTTTGGGAATATAAAATAATGACGTGGTTCCTACCTTTCACAGTGTTTATGGTCTAGTGGGTGAGACAGATAATATAAAAACAGGCAAATCTGCAAAAAGGAAACAAACAAGGTGTGGTCGTAGAGAAGGTGGAGGAAGGGGTATCTAATTTAAATAAGTAGTCATTAAATATCTCTTGGAGAAGATAACATCATGTCTAAAGGATGAGAAGGAGGCACCAAAACAAAGTGCAAAAGGAAAAACTTTCTTGGCAGCAGAAATAGCACTATTAAAGGCTAAAATGAAAATAGCATGACACAGAATACAAAGGAGCAGAAAGAGATAATAGGTCATATTTACTAGACACTCTCTACATGCCCTAAGTGTTCACATTTGTGATCTCTTTTAGGCCTCACAATTTTCCTATATCTAGGTGATACCATTATTCTCATTTTATAGAATGGAAAAAAGAAACAGAAGCAAAGTAATTAAGTCCCTCTCTCATGGCCATAAACACAGTAAATAGTGAAACTGGAATTGGTTCTCTGGAAGACTGACTGTCATGCCCACACCCATAATCATGCTTAGAGTGTTTAAGGAACTGGAAAATAGCCATGTGGCTAGAGTACAGGGAGCCAGAATAATGGCAAGAGATGAAGTTGGAAAGGAGGTAGGGGCCAGGTCAAAAAAAAAAAAAACAGAGAGAATGAAGGACTATGATATAGCCTTATTTAATCCAATGTGTAACGGGAAGCACAGAAGAGTTTTAAGTAGGAGAGCGACAAGGTACAATTTGCCTCTTAAAGACTACTCTGACTGCTGAGTATGGATGGAACAGAGCCTAGCCTTGGACATTCAGCATGATCATCATCTAGGAGTTTGTTAGAAATGTAAACTGGGCTGAGCGCGTTGGCTTACACCTGTAATCCCAGCCCTTTGGGAGGACGAGGTGGGGGCGGATCACGAGTTCAGGAGATCAAGACCATCCTGGCTAACACGGGGAAACCCAGTCTCTACTAAAAATACAAAAACAAAATTAGCCAGGCGTGGTGGCGGGAGCCTGTAGTCCCAGCTATTCGGGGGGCTGAGGCAGGAGAATGGCGTGAATCCGGGAGGTGGAGCTTCCTGTGAGCCGAGATCACACCACTGCACTCCAGCCTGGGCTCCAAACCAGGTATACTGAATCAGAATCTTCATTTTATAAAGGAGCATGTGTAAACATATGTCCACTAAAACTTGAAAACCACTGGATTAGAGCAGTAGTCCTTAATCCTGGAGATACATTTGAGTCACTTGGAGGATACTTTCTATAAACTCTAGCCATGTGGAACTGAAATCCAATTAAACCTCTTTCTTTTGCAAACTGCCCAGTCTCAAGTATGTCTTTATCAGTAGCATGAAAATGAACTAAAAAGTACCTTTTTGCTACATTCTCCAGAGGGGAAACATGCTGTGTCCTCACATGGCAGAAAAGATGGAAGGGCAAAAGGGCCAGGCAAGTCTTTTGAAGGCTCTTTTACAAGAACATTAATCTTATTCACAAAAGCAGAGCCCTCAGGGCCTAATCATATCCCCAAAGCCCTACTTCTTAATACCATCAGCTTGGGGTTAAAGGTTCTAACATTAATTTGGGAGGGACACATATGTTCATTCAATCCATAGCAGGAAGGTCCTAATGACCAAGTAGAAATAGGCCAAATGGAGGGTGGCAGTGAAATCAGAAATCTGACTATAATCTTGGGCAAACAGAACAGGTCTCTGAGAACCCAAGTCAAGGTGCGGAAGATTTGAGCCAAACTGACTTACTAATGTCAGAAAGTAAATAATTAGGAAGGAAAGAGGGAATCCCATTATGCCAGGGTCAGGGTCTAGAAGAGAAAAGGTCAGAGAAACAAAGATCTATCCACATAAAGATTATCTGAGGGTCTTAACCACCAGTTATTCTCTCCACCTCTCTTGAATAATGTAATGTACCTAGTAATGTCACCCATTTCTCAGGTAGGATCCAGATCAATCAGAAAGTCACAGTAAACTTGGGAATTATCCAAAAGATTTATTCACCTATTATATGCCAGGCAGTGGTCTAGATACTGAAAATAGTGAACAAGAGAGACATCCCTGGTGCCTGCCTTTCTGATCTTACATTGGCATTGGGGAGAGGGAATGGGGGATGTCCACCGGAGAGGAATAGAAAATAAACAAATAGATACAAAAAATGATGTCAAGTAGTAACAGTATTGCACATCAAACTAGACCAGGGTAAGGGAAAGAGGCTTACCCTCACAATTTTCCTATATCTAGGTGATAGCATTATTCTCATTTTATAGAATGGAAAAAAGAAACAGAAGCAAAGTAATTAAGTTCCTCTCTCATGGTCATAAACACAGTAAATAGTGAAACTGGAATTGGTTCTCTGGAAGACTGACTGTCATGCCCACACCCATAATCATGCTTATGATTGGGCCCCCCCCATCTCCCATGCTTAGGATGGGCCCCCCCCATCTCCCTGGGGTAGCAACATTTAAGCAGAGATTTTAATGAAGGGAGAATTAGGATACATCAATAACCAGATTTATTTTTAAAGAACTTACCTACATAGAACAACCCTACACAGATTGTTTTGGAAATGCCAGTTTGTTCATTGAGCAAGCCCTCTTCCAAATTGATAATTACTTGTAATAAATAACTAAGGACCAGACCTCTAGGAAATAATAACAAGCCCTCTTGGGCAGTGGCTTGAAGCTCTGTCTTTTATGTATGTCTGGGCAGGATGAGGCCAGTGAATCTGTGAAGCCTTGAGGATGAAGGGGCTGTCTGAGCCATTCATCAGCTTAGTCTAGACACTGCTGAGTTATGGGATATGGGGGTGCTAAAGGGCCCAGCTCACTCCTACTCTCATAAACCTCTTTTCTTTCCTTCCGCTTTAATGCATTATTACACCATTTTCTCCCAGTGGGTTCTCAGAACCATAACTCTGTTACAGCACTGTAATGGTAATTCTCTCAGCAACAGCTTCTTACCAAACCCCCAACCACAAAAGTACCTAACCAGACTGAGGAAAGATGTGACTCAGCTTCTATTAAAAAGTCAGTCTTGAATCAGGCATGGTGGCTTATGCCTGTCACTTCGGCACTTTGGGAGACTGAGCGGGGAGGATAACTTGAGCCCAGGAGTTTGAGACCAGCCTAGGCAACAAAGCGAAACACCTGTCTCAAAAAGAATAATTTTTTTGAAAGTTAGCCAGGCATGGTGGCATGTACCTGTAGTCTTGGTTAATCGGGAAGTTGAGGCAGGAGGATCACTCAGAGGATGTAGTGAGCTATGAGCCTGGGTGACAGAGTACGGTCACCTCAAAAAATTAAAAAGAGGGTACGTTTTTCACATCTATTTAAACCATTGCAATCTTTCCTGCATCTGAAGCCAAGACTTGAAAATATAAAGGCGAGGATTTTTCCCTCCCCAAACAACACTATGTCTATGCTGAGTACAACACATTTACTCCAAATTTTCTATTTCAGCCAGTAGATATTTGTCACAATATGACACACTGTACATTTCCTTATAGCATATCAAGGCCATCTGAAAAACTGTATTACTTCAATTAGATGTGTCAAACCATCTGCCACAAGAAAATTCGCAGTGCCCTTTCTGCCACCTGATGGAACATAGTTGATTTATTCAGAAGGTGGCTGGAACATTGGCAAAGGCTCAGCTTTTCATGGAGGAGGCATTGCTGTCATAAGACACAAAAGCAAAAACTTCACTCAAAATAAAAAGGGAAGGCCTGCTGAAGGCAATGTGAGAGATAACACAACAGATGCCCTTCTTAAATTAGTTTAGTTTACAGTAGACTGCAGATCCCAGGTCAACTTAATGTGAATGAATCTTAACATGATACGTGGAACTTGGAAACTCTATCAATTATTCTGCAGCTGCTTTGCCATAACACCTGCATATTTTGGGTGTGGATGACATGCAGCTTCTACAAACCTTCTCATTAAAGGTTGACATGGAAATTACCACATATGTTCAATATACAACCCCTTGTAAATTTGGGAGGGAGGTGCATAGGACTGTAAGAGGAACACAGCACGTCAGTAATTTCTCTGGATTTCTTTCCTCCCTGCAGGACAACCAACAAGTAGGGAGGTAAACACTGAATGTTTTATTTCAGAAAATCAGTGGTGAGGTGTGAACAATATTAATGTAATCTCAAGAAGAGAATGGATAATTTGTCTTTCTTATAACAGGAATGTGCTGAATCATACTTTATCACCACCAAATCTGATGTTTCAAAATACCCCACGTGGAGTGGATCTGACCAACATTAGTAATTCATTCTCCTTACCCTGCCAACTGTCTCTGAAACCCTTACCTTAAAGACAAGGTTTTCCTAACTTCGGCACTGCTGACATCTCGCACCTGATAACTCCTTGTTGTCAGGGATGGTGGTGCTGCTGTCCTGTGCATTGCAGGATGTTAGGTAGCGTCCCTGGCTTCTGCTTACGAGATAACCAGCAGTACCTCCTTAGCCATGACAATAAAAAATGTCTCCAAACATTTCCAAGTGTCCCCTGGGGTGGGAGGGCTAAATGGTACCCAGTTGTGAACAATTCCTATAAGGGTTTTGGGGAGTAGTGATGTCAGAGTTCCCTATGGCAAGTCACATGGCATTTTTCAACCAATTGTAGCCTGTTGGCACCTTCAAGATGACAGCTGTGTCAAGTACTAAGAAGGAGTACCCATTGTTTCTTCATGCTGGTAATGAACCTGCCAATGGGACCCAATTCTTGGACATAAGTGATATGTGAATATGACATTACTAAAATCCCTTTTTCTAGCAGTCCCAATAGAGACAAATATGTCATTTGTGTGAGCTGGATTAAACTGTCCAAGATGATGAAGTATCTTGTGTCCTCTCAGCCAACCCATGGCAGAACACATCAAGAACTCATAGTCTTCGTTTCTCATTGTCTAGCTAAACACAACAAAAGCAAAGTATTATTCACCCAGATGACAGAAGATAGTAGCTCAGATTTCACTACAACTCCTATATGAGGGGCATGTCAGGAAGCAGTGAGATCCATGAAATATGTGGGTTATAAATACTATGAAACTCAAGATAGTAGTAAGTTCACATGCCCAAATGACTTTATAAACTGACATGTGAAAAAATACTTTATGCTTTTAATTGAGAATAAATATGTCAGTAATAATATGATTAGCAAGATATACTAGCACTGATATTTGACAATATTTTCCTTTTTATTGTACACACACACACACACACACAGTTACCCCATGGTATATTTTAACCTAGGATTTTGCTTCTACTTTACTCTGTAAAGAAAATAGTCCCAGGTCCTACATTACCAGTTTTCGTTATCTAAAAGTAATCATTTTTTAAAAAATTATTATTATACTTTAAGTTCTAGGGTACATGTGCATAATGTGCAGGTTTGTTACATATGTATACTTGTGCCATGTTGGTGTGCTGCACCCATCAACTCGTCAGCACCCATCAACTCGTCATTTATATCAGGTATAACTCCCAATGCAATCCCTCCCCCCTCCCCCCTCCCCATGATAGGCCCCGGTGTGTGATGTTCCCCTTCCCGAGTCCAAGTGATCTCATTGTTCAGTTCCCACCTATGAGTGAGAACATGTGGTGTTTGGTTTTCTGTTCTTGTGATAGTTTGCTGAGAATGATGGTTTCCAGCTGCATCCACGTCCCTACAAAGGACACAAACTCATCCTTTCTTATGGCTGCATAGTATTCTATGGTGTATATGTGCCACATTTTCTTAATCCAGTCTGTCACTGATGGACATTTGAGTTGATTCCAAGTCTTTGTTATTGTGAATAGTGCCGCAATAAACATATGTGTGCGTGTGTCTTTATAGCAGCATGATTTATGATCCTTTGGGTATATACCCAGTAATGGAATGGCTAGGTCATATAGTACATCTAGTTCTAGATCCTTGAGGAATCGCCATACTGTTTTCCATAATGGTTGAACTAGTTTGAGACTTTTACTGAGGGAACACATATGAAGTAGAAGGTAAGATATGCAGATTATGAGATATGCAGATTATGGTTGAATATCAGATAAGGGTGAGGGAATAACCCCGGGAGTCATCACCTAAAAGAGAAAATAAAAGATGTAGACATGTTTGAAGAGGTACATGATAACTTTGGTTTGAACAAAGTGAGATTTTGAAATCTCTCTGTTGAATTGATTAAGATGATCAAATATATAAATGTAAATTCCAGGGGAAGGTCCAGATGGAGATTCAAGTTGGAGAAGCATAACATAGAGGGATAACTTAAGCCTCATAATTTGATTATTTCACCTAAAACAACAAAAAATACTACTGAGAACAGAGATGAATAATGTACCAGTGTCTAGAAGCAAGTCAGAATGAAAGTGGTCCATAAATAAGACAAATAATGGGAAAAGAGAAAGAAGCTTCAGGAGACAGAAGTATTATAAAAAGGAGAAAATTGTACAAGAGGAAGTGGTCAATAGTGCCAAATGCTTTAGATTCTCAGAAGAGGAGGTAAATATATGCCATGTGGTTGGCAATATGAATGTTATGACATCCTAAAAACGTTATCATGGTTTATGATTCCAGAAGAGACAGAGAGTCAATGTCAATGTGGAGATTTGTGAACAAATGATATGAAACACAGTAGCACAGAAAAAAGCTGAAAATAGACGTGCAATTCACAGAATCAGTCAATATTTGCACTCTAGGTATGTTGTTATTAATTAGAAACCTGAATTCAATATGTCCAGTTTCCTGAATCTTTGCCTCTAGAATATTGTCTCTCTGTTTTCACATGGATTCATTTTAAGTTTGCATCTATTGTAATAAAAATATGTGCTTTTGTAGTAAAAAATAAATAAATAAATAAATAAAAGTAATCATTTTTCATTATGCATAAAAATGATTTAAGACACTTTAAAATGTCAGGAAATATTTTCTAAAATTCTGTTCCATTCGTTGTGAAGTGTAAAACATATTCCTTTAGTGGACAGGGATCCCCTTCTTACATGCTTATTGGATGCTCCATAGATCTTGATTCTCTTAACACCAGAGCATAATATTGCTAGATAATAATGCAAGATTTTGCATTTTAATGGCACTGTTCCATATAGCACTTAGAACTGTCCCAGATATCATCTCAATTAATCTTCGCAAACTCAACAATCCTCATTTGACAGTTGAAAAAACTGAAACTGATTTTTTTTTCAGAAGCATCTGGGAAGAGGAGGGAGAAAGATTAAACACTGCGTCTCTGGTTTTCACCAAAAAAAAAAAAAACAGCTTCAACCACCTGTGTTTGTTGGATATAAGAGACGTATTGGTTGCCGAAACTGTTCAATGCCATAAATTTAGATGTTTAGATCTGAATGGTGGAAGACGAAATGTTTAAGGAAGAAATGGTAACACATTGTAATGTTACAGTCTACACTGGCTCTTAGAGAAGTTTAAGTGTTTGGTGTACCATATTCTTTAAGGATAGCAGTACCAGTGGTCAGTGAAAGTTGTAAATACAAACAGTCCCAAAGTATATCATTTAATGTATGTTCCTCACCCTCCACCACAAATTTACCCAAGTGAAATCAGGCTAACATAAACACCAACAGTAGCCTGGTAGTTAAAGGAAAATCATAAAAAGAGAAGATATGACCTTTGGCTAAAGAAGGAGATAGTTTCCATTATCATAGCTTGGTAATAACAGGAGGGCTAATGGGCACATTTTATCATGGAATCTTAGATACATTTTTAACACCAGCTGACAGAGCTACCTTCTTTTTTCCTTCCAAGCAAACTGCCTTTCTAAGCCATTACTCTTTAGCAACAAGCCCAGGTCAGCCCTCAGGCTTATCGCCCCAGCACCTCCAAAACTACTGGGTCTAGGGAAAGTGTTCTTACCTTGGGATGGTATTGAGAGTGTGGAAGAAAAAAAAGGCTTCATAATTCAGCGCTTAGGAAAGCATGAATAACCTGAGTTTCATGGTCTCACACCCTCTATCAGGAACCAATTTACTCTTAGATATGTTTAAACGTTCAGGGGCTTATAAAAAAAATTGAGGCTCATAATAGAAGCCAGCCTCCCTAAGGTGATGTGAATAGCTCACAACAAAACACTTTTGACTCAGGCAAATGTTCAGCAGACATCATAAAGAACAGTACTCAAGTGGTGGGCACTGTATAACTTAAAACTGGATAGATTTAGGAATTGAAAGCATTGAGGGTTAATCAGCCACTCCCATGTATTAACGTGTGGTCCTGCCAAACACTCTTGTCCATGCTTGTCGTCCTTTTGCAGTCACTGTGCACCAATTATCTCTGCACATTATTCTCATTATCTCTGATTATAATAATAAGAATCCAAATGTTTCCAGAGCCTCGAGTTACTTTCAGATATTAAAGAAAGAACGTTAACTCTTTTACGTGTTTAGAGTGTCATTAAGGGCACAGCAATGGTAACATGCTAAATGGTACCGAGTGGCCAGAAAAAAAAACAAACCTGCCTCTTTCAGAGCCCAGCACAAAACCATGAGTTCAGTGCAGGTGACAAGAGAGGTCAGTAATAACCATGCCACATAAAATAGTGACAGAAAGCATTATCCTTATTTAAGCATTGAGTTACAATAATAATAATCCTAGTGTTTTGGGGCCTCTCCTTGGTTGCAGCTAATTTTAATTTCTTAGCGTTTTTGCGGCACACAGGCAGGCTGGAACTTTGTTTTTTGTACATAAATTCCATAGCTCTTGCTAAGTAATAAAGGCTTACACCTTATAAGACAGTGTCTCTGGAATCTGATAACTCTTGAAAACACTTTTTAAAGACTCAGGGACCTTCAAGAGAAGCCAGTCAAGAGAAGTAAGGTTCCTAGAATTTAGAGAGTATTTAGAGACTACAGAAGCATGTCATTGGTGTAGGAACCAGCTTCTTTGCGGTGAAAAGTTATTGAAGGGCTGAAACAACACACCTGTCCTTGCAGCAGGATTACTTGCCTTTTCTGACCAGTACGATTTATTTCTCAGTGCTGTGGGAATCCCAGATTGTACGATGGAAGCCACTGCACTCAAAATGTTTTTCATTATGCCCAGTTCCTTCAACATAGCAGATGGCATTCCAAACTTGTCTAGAAAATGCCTTTAAAGACTTTCTGTTTATTACAGTGATTTCTTTAGACCCTTATACTTTGGGTTATAAACTATCACTACAATGTTTGAGTATTCATCAGTGAATCACCACCACATCTGCCCAGAATAGGGACATGTGTTCTTTTCCTTCCAAACTTGATGCTTACATACCAGCTGAAGAAATTCAAATAACAGGATGGGAACTTTCAGTTTTTCAATTAAACTTCTGACCATACTGTTAATATTGTATTCTCATAATTTTTCAATAAATAAAGAGACATGAAGGAGTTTTTTGTGAGCACAAATAGTGTCCTTCTTACTTAGGTAAGTGGATTTATTTACCTTATTACAGCAGTGTAAACTTGTATTTTTTCTGAGACCACATCACATTTCAGGTTAAGACTCTCACCTATCATATGTACACAGGATAATCTCCATGGCAAACTTCCTTCTTTTTAATTTTTTAGGATTGTCATTTTAAATGTAAATGATCTGGTTGTTTAATTGCATACACAACAAGTCAAAATATGCAACTCATTAGAATGTGCATAACATTGTGCTCTGATGTCTCTAGAAATGAAAGAATATTCAATAAAAGCCCAAATTTTCATTATCATGTAGCTTTGTGCTATTGTTTCTTGCAGCTTTAACCTCTGGACCCATGCCAAAAAAAAAAAACAGCCAAAACATAACAAATACTTTAAAAGCTGATCCCATCACCAAGGTAGTTACTTTCTATTCCTTTTATCTTACCTTATTGTAGCTGCTAAAATGGGGGGTTCTGGAAAGATTTACATTGCCAGAGCTGCTGCTTCATAGATTCTAAGAGTCATCAGGCTATTTGAAGAATGCTTGACAAATTTGATGGAGAAAAAAACACTCCATGAAACATACACTTTAAATCCCATCATCCATGTGACAGTTTATAATGAAAAATTATAATAATTTAAGTGTATGTATATCACAAACATACACATAACTAATAGTTAACAACACCTGGGTGCCTTTGTCACGTGGGATCCATTGCTCAGCTGTGGTAAAGTGCACATCATAATCACCAACACCTGTGCTTGTTACTAACCCCATTCAGGCCCTTGAGAAATGCTTCTTCTCATATCCTTTCCCTGTCCTAGAAACAGATGGCTACAATATTTAAACACCATGAAGGTTTTGGGCTATGTTCCTTTTGACACTGAAGATGAACGCAGCTGTGAAGTCAGAGGAGGATTTAGGCAGCAGATTAACTTAGGTAAAAAGAAAATAAAAGACTAATTTATCAAATCCTTCCACTCCAACAGCATGGATACAATATTCTTGCATGATAAAGCATCATTTCCCAGTAGTGCTGAACATCTTTTTTCTTACCCTTTTATTATTTTCCAACTTGTAATTCTGAGGATATTCATGAATTAACACAATATTCACAACAGTTACACTTGGCTGAGAAACATTTTAAAATATTAAAGGTTCATGTTTCTCTTAAATGTGTACATCTAGGTATAACATCAAGGAGCACGATACCTCTTACTAAAATTGCCAACTAGTTGAGAGATTAATGATAAAATAATATGTTTATAATAATATTCAATAAAATTAAATTACATTTTAAAATATATTTTAATTTCAACTCTAATTTTTATTTAAAATGTAATATACATAATTGCAATTCATATTTTTATTTTAAATATAGTTGATAATTATGAATATTAAGTTACATAAAGCTATGTAAAAACAATAACTTTACATAAATTTTTAAGTTTATCATTACGAAGGTAAAATTTTCAGATAGTTGATTTATGACTTATAAATGCTCAAGCCACACAAATGTTAGGGGTGAGCCCGTTCTTTGCTTTTAGTCAAGAATTCCCAGTTTTGTGTTCAGCTCTACCATACCTGGATGGCCTCTCACCAGGTTCCTCTCTCCACACTACACTTCTAGAGTTTCCTTGGCTTATCAGAGGGTAATATAGATGGACCAGAGGGATGAAGCATCTCCAGAATTCACCCAGGTTTTTATCTTCTGCATCCTCTTCTGATACTCATAGACATAAAAGGACAGGATCTCAAGGCTTTAAGGAAATAAAAGCTATCAAACGCTCACCAGAATGACTGGAAAACCCTCCCAAATCTATCCCTGGATATGCATCCAAAGAAAAAAAAGAATTTTCTTCTTGCCCTTAATCTTGTCACTTTATAATAAATTCTAAAATTATGAAAGATTTATTCAACTTAAGTATATAATGCATATTGTGTGAGCAAAGCAAGATTTTCTGATCAGTGAGTCATTCCCTCAAAACAAGAAAAGAAACAGTAAAAGTAGTCACATGGGCTACAATCACTTGGTGAAAGTTTCTGAAACATTACTTCTTAACACTCTTTATTATAACTTTAGATGTTTTCTTTTATGCTCTAAATTTGAAAAGTTATCTCTTTGAACTTTATTTAGAATAAACACTCTTTGCATCATTATTTTAAAAATGCCTAGGATCTAGCCAACGAAGGAAGAGACTGTTTCACCAATCTGTGCACTCGAGTCTGCAAGAATCCATCTCTCAAGATGTTTAACACATGTGTAAGCTACTATTAATAATTTGTCATGATTAGGGAAAAAATTAGGTAGTTGTTTGACTGTCAGGTTGTTACTCTAATGAAAAGCTGTCAAGATAATTTTATTTTACTCTGAAATGTCTCCATCATTTAACTGTATCTGATTGCTAGAAAATTAACCTTGGTTTTCCTTTCAGATCTGCTAGTCCCACAATGATGTGTAAAGTAAAACATAATATCAAATATTTTACTGTTTAAAGTTGATTTGTTGGATATTTTCTATGCTATATAAATAAAATCTAATATCCTAATCAGGAAAATGTATCAACTATTTTCCTCGGATTAAAAAAATATATCTATTAGAAAGCACCAAATGAATTCTTGATCCTATAGCAGGTACAAGTCTTATTTAGCTTTTTTGATGTCCACAGAACTGTATGATCACATAAAGCTGTAAAATAATTGACCCAAAAAGTCACATCCGCTGTTATCATTGCTAGAAGTGGCACCTATACAAGATTTCCTTGACAATGTTGGGATAGTAGGCTCCTCATACTAATATTTTCCATGCATGAAGCAGGTTCAGATAACAGAAGAGAGCAGATTATATCAGCATTTTAGTAGCCCCAAGAGAATAGGTTTAGCAGATGATAATATCTCTGGAACTCTCATCTTCATCCCAGTTCTGTTGCTCAGTCCCCTTCTGCTGGAGCTCTTTCCCCTCATAGAAACCAGGACAAATTGGGTTGTTGGTGCAGGGAATAATGATTCATAAGATTCTAGCCAGAGTTTAGTTTACAATTACTCCAACTGTGTTTAAGAAAAACATAGGGACATCATGTTATAGTGTTGATCTTTTCTACAATTCAATAAAATCTTGTATTAAATAGGCTTTGTGCACTTCCTTCCCTAGTTGATTGTAAGTTCCTCATGACTGGAATAATATCTAATACATAATTGCCTTCCCCAAATATCTAACACAGTAGTAGATATTCATTCATTGTTGGCTGATTGAGATAATAAACGAACAGCCTTCTGTTGTCGAAGAAATATTTGGCCAGGTATCCAACTAGGAATAACCACAAAAGACTGAAGAAAATATCTTTAAGTCTTTTTATTTGCACTGAAAAACCTTGAAAAATTATAGGGGTTTTTCAGGCCAAATTCTACCTGCAGGAGGAAACTCATAAAAAATACATTAGAATCACTTTTGCCCTGAGAGCATTATTTGAACTTTACAAACTTGAACTTCACTTTTCATGACCTCACTGGTATGGGAACAGAAAACCAAGCTCGGAGCCTGCCAAAAGGAAAGTTTAATGGGATACCCTCCCCCCAATAAAGTTCTACTTTCAGTTTACGTTCAAATCAGAGGTAAATTGCTTCTTCTCTTAACATGAGAGCACTTCAAGAAAATTTGCTTTGGTGTTGAGTAAAGAAGAAAGAAATGTCCCTAGGAAGTTATAAACAACAGCTGGCCATTATGCAGATTTGTAAACTAAATTTAAATTCACTAGAGGTCTGTAACAAATTTACCATACAGATAGATAGGGATATTGATGGTGGGGGATGCTGGGGGGAAGAGGGGAGATGTATAAACTTTCTTAAATTTTGTCTACTTTGCTGTGAACCTAAAAGTGCTCTAAATAATAAAATCTACTATTTTTTAAAAAATATGTATCAGTGGGATTTACAAAAACTTGAAACCAGTAATTTTGTTTTACATTTCAACTTTTATTTTAGATATGGGGGTACCCGTGCAAATTTGTTACATGGATATATTGCTTGATGCTGAGGTTTCAGGTATGGATCCTGTCACCCATGTAGTGAGCATAGTGTCCGACAGGTAGTATTTCCACCCATGCCCCCCGTCCTCCCAGCCCCCTCTAATAGTGTGCAGTATCTATTTGCCCACTTTTTAATGTGGCTATTTGGTTTTTTTGCTTGTTTATTTATTTAAGTTACTTATGGACTCTGGATATTAGATCTTTGTTGAATGCATAATTTGTGAATATTTTCTTCCATTCTGTAGGTGGTCTGTTCACTCTGTTGATCTTTAATTTCATTTGTTTGTTTGTTTTGCTGTGCAGACAGTTTCTAGTTTAATCAGATCCCACTTGTCAGTTTTTGTTTTTGTTGCAATTGCTTTTAGAGACTTAACCAGAAATTATTTGTCAAGGCCAATGTTGAAAAGGGCATTTTCTAGGTTTTCTTCTAGGATTTTTTATAATTTGAGACCTTACATTTAAGTCTTTAATCCACATTGGGTTAATTTTTGTATATGGTGAAAGGTAAGGGTCCAATTTCAACCTGACAGACCCACAACCCACATCATATTGAATGGACCAAAGCTGGAACCATTCCCCTTGAGAGTTCAAACACGACAAGGATGCCCACCTTTACCATTCCTCTTCAACATAGTACTGGAAGTCCTGGATAGAGCAAGCAAAGAAAATAAAGAAATAAAAGGCATCCAAATAGGAAAAGGAAGTCAAACTATCTCTCTTGAGTGATGATATGATCCTATGCCTAGAAAACCCTAAAGGCTCCTGGAACTGATAAGCTGACAAAAGAGCCTTGGAACTGATAAACAACTTCAGTAAAGTTTTAGGATGCAAAAATCAATGTATAAAAATCAGGAGTATTTGTACACATGTATAATGTCCAGGCTGAGAGTCAAATCAAGAACACAATCCCATTTACAACAGCCACAAAAAAAATGAAATACCTAGGAATACAGCTAGCCAAGGAGGTGAAATATCTCCACAAGGAGAACTTTAATACACTGCTGAAAGAAATCAAAGATGATGCAAACAAATGAAACAATATTCCAGGCCCATGGATTAACACAATTGATATCATTAAAATGGCCATACTATCCAAAGTAACTTACAGATTTCAACACTATCCCTATCAAACCACCAAAGTCATTCATCACAGAATTAGAAAAATCTATTCTTAAATTCATATGGAACCCAAAATGAGCCTGAATAACCAAAGCAATCCTAAGGAGAAAAAAAAAAAAAAGCTAGATGCATCATATTACCCAAGTTCAAACTATATTATAAAGTGACAGTAATCAAAACAGCATGGTGCTAGGATAAAAACAGCCATGTAGATCAATGGAACAAAATAGAAAGCTCAGAAATAAAGCTGCACACCTATTACCATCTGATCTTCAACAAAACTGACAAAAATTTTTCCTATTGCTTAATAGGAAAAGGACTCCCTATTCAATAAGTGTTGCTGGAATAATTGGGTAACTATATGGAGAATTTCATTTAAAAGTGTTCCAGACTATTGAGACTCCACGTTTCCCAAGCAAATGTAAGTCTACTCCAAAGAAATGCTCCTTTACCATAGGCATCAAGAATTCCTACAGATACTTTCGTAAGGATAATACACATAGTTAAAAAACAAAAATACCCAAGGAAACAAGGCTTCACAAGTAAAATCTGGCAAAAATAAAGTGTTTAAAATTTCAAATAATAAAATAAGGCTCAGAATTGGAGACAGATCAACTATAAGCTTGAAAATATTTTCAGAGAGTGTGAGATATAAAATATAATACAAAAGAATTGAACAACAATATAATGGTACTTTTAGAAATCATCAATGCAATTAAAATAGAAAACTCAGCAAATGGATTTATCAGCAAATTGATACAGCTTACTAAAGATATTGTAAACTTAAAACTAGGCCAAAGGAAATGCTTCAGAAAGCAGCATAGAAAAAGGTAATGGAAAGTATGAATAAGCACCTAAGAAAGCATAACATACATATAATTGGAGTCCCAGGAAGAGGAGAAAAAGAAGGGACCAGGGTAATATTTGAAGAGATAATGGCTGATATTTTCTATAACTGATAAAAAGCATTGATTCATATATTCAGAAATCATAAAGAATTCCAAGAAGGTAATATAAATAAACTCATATCTAGTCATATCATGGCAAAATTGCCCCAAAACAAAGGTCATGAGGAGATTTAAGGCAGTCAGAGTAAAAAAAGTAGATTATCTTCAAAAGAGCAACATTTATATTAAGCAAGCCATTGGAGATGAAAGGATTTCTTAAAATAATTGCCAACTAAGATAAGAGAGAAATAAATTCATTTTCAGATAAAAAAGTTTGCCACCAACAGATCCTCACAAAAGGAAATTTTAAAGGAAGAAGTAAAGTGATCACAAATATATCTGTGATTTATGAGTAATGAAGTCATATCCTCCAATTAAAGCATGATGAGAATTAAAAATTCACCTTTGAATTTAGCAATATGATAGTCAATCATGACTTTAGATTTTTTAAAAAATTAAGGTCTTTGTGGGTATAAAAGTCTGGAGCAAAAGAAAGATTGAAAAGAGAGAAATTTGAGACAAGTATAGATCACCCATTCAAGGAGTTTGGATCTAAAGGGGAAAGAAGTGGGTATCTTTTGAGGGCAATGTCTCTAAGTGAACAGGGTAGATTGAGAGATATTGGAGGCTTTGACCTAGCTAGGAATTCAGGGTAGTTTAATCAGTTCATTGTAACAGAAGAGAACACAGAATATACAGATCCAGATACAAACAGGTGGGTAGATGCAGTGGTGGGAGTCTGTGGAAAAGCTCTCTGATGCTTTTATTTATGTATTTATTTTTGTAACATAATAAGTAAAGTCATAGCCAAAGAATAACTGTGATAAAGAAGGTATAAGAGGTTAGGAAAAAGAAAATATGACATAGTCCTGTGAAAAGTGGAAGAATGAATAGGCCAGGGAAATAGTAGATTGCCTGTTTACATTAAAGGTACAGTTGAAGCTCCAGGGTCAATAATTTAAAATAGGACTGTGTTATGTTTTTTTGTTTTTGTTTTTTCAGCCACATATACCTACACATAAGCAGGCATTAAAGAGGGAGACAACTGTTTTTAACCACATAGGTGCTTTGGCCAAGCAAGCTCAACAAGGCAGAAGAGAGCAAGGGAGTTAACAGTATGTATAAAAGAATGATTATAATAATTAATACTGAATGTGTTAAGCCAGGCCCTCTGAAAAGCAGACACCAAGATGGGATTAAACATGCAAAGATATTTTTTAGGGAAAATGCCTCCATGAGAGAAAATGAAGAGCCCAGAAAGGCCAGGCAAACTGACAGACATTGATGCATGTGAAACCCTGTGCAAAGGAGAAAGGGAAGGTTTGTTTGCTGTGCAGCCTAAAGAAATCTAAAGAAGATCAGCAAAGCCTTTGACTCCAGCCACAGTGAGGCATCTAGCTCAAAGAAGAATCCAGTGTCTCCCGTGAACAGGCCTGTATCTGCAACCCTGCTGCACTCACCACTGAGAGGAGTGAGATGCTTGCAGGAAACACAGGCTGGCCACAAACATAGCCATGGATTTCAAAGCTCAAACACGGGGGCTCTTAATCACTCCCTGTGGATGAAGGTCTGAGAGGCTCAGTCTGCGAGGCTCATTCTCATAGCCACCATAGTAAGCAAGGAAGAAAATGAAAATGAAAATGGTGTGAGATACAGTGTAAAGATTAAACTCATAAATGTCAGAATGAGAAAAATGTTACAAATAACACATGTATTATGATTCCATTTATAGAGTCCAAAGATGGACAAAAGGAAAAAATATACATGTAAATGTATGTATAGCTTAAGTTTGCATACATAGGTGGTAAAATTAAGTAAAATCAAAGAAATAACTAGGTAACCTGTAGGGAAGAGGGGGACACGGTGAGAAAGAGCACTCAGGAGGCATCTTCTAATTAAGTGGTCACTGTTAGGTTCCTTAGATTACTTGGGTGTTTGCTATATAATTGCTTTTTAAAATCACTATATATTGGCCGGGCGCAGTGGCTCATGCCTGTAATCCCAGCACTTAGGAATGCCAACATGGGTGGATCACCTAAGGTCAGGAGTTTGAGACCAGCAAGGTGAAACACCATCTCTGCTAAAAATGCAAAACTTAGTCAGGCATGGTGGTGCACCCCTGTAATCCCCGCTACTAGGGAAGCTAAGGTGAGAGAATTGCTTGAACCCAGGAGACAGAGGCTGCAGTGACCTGAGATCATGCCACTGCACTCCAGCCTGGGAGAGAGAGTGAGACTCTATCTCAAGTAGTAGTAGTAGTAGTAGTAGTAGTAGTAATAATAATAATATTACTATATATGGTTTATACACTCCTTTGTGAATTTCAGCACTTTAACAATGAAAAAGAGTACCGAATGAATGAGTAAACAAATGATCAATGGCTCCTGATTGGTAATTGCCTTTTCCACAAGAGCTCTTAATCTGGGCTTCATTTGACATGGCTGCTTACATTTGGAGAAAGTTAGTTGAACCAGTCTACTACCATCCTTATTTGAATTGCCAGCACTCTTGTGTTCTTTTAAGAGAACAAATTTTTTTCTTTTAAAATATAGCAATAGCCATTCCTGGAAACTCATTCAGTAGCACTTTAAACAGTCATTTGTTCCTTTTTAAAAGTCTTTTAATCTTCAAATTCTCCTCTAAAGTTTCAGATTTTGTATGCTTTTTGTTCCTAAGCCAGGCAATCTGCATAACAACTGTATTTCTTTTGAAACTTCTGTGCAATTTCTGGAAATAGTCTGCTTGACCACTATTTGTTGTGTGTGATTGGTCCAGCTGAGGATTAGCCAAATGAGGTGATAGTTTTAATTATTTTAGCTGTATTTAACTCCTACTCCTTTCTCAAGCTTATCAACAGGCTTTGGAGCTAAACATGCTTATTGTCAAATTCTACCTTTGTCATTTACTAATACCTCTCTAAGCTTCAGTTCCTTCAATTTTGTAGGGTTGATTAAAAAGATATAAAACAGATATAAAAGATATGAAATAAGACAGGTAGGACATCTCTCACCAATATCTGATGCATAATAGTGATGCATGAGTTTTCTTGGTCACTTTGCAAGCAGGGGACCTCTGGCCAGCAAAGCTCCCACCCAGGCCTCATTTCAGCATGCTACCTATCACAGGAGAGAGGCTGCCCACTCAGCCCACCCAGGCTGTGCCTGGCTTGTGCACCAGCTCAGTCTGTGGTTGGGCCAGGCATGCTCCAGCCTGCCTGTGTTACAACTTGTACCTGCATTCAGCAGTTCCTGAGTTCTTGTCCCTTACCCAAGAAGAATGAGGATATGGCGACCATCGAGGAGTGATGAAGGTGGAGAATGTTACTGACAGACAAAACAGTTCTCAGGGGAGAGGGAACAGGAAGGTGGTCTCTCATCTAAAGTTGGGTTGTCTCTCTCCCAGTGTGGCTGTATCTGGGGCTTTTTTGGGCTCCGAAAAAGAGTGTGAATGCTGATTGGTTTCTGAGCATGCAAAAAAGTTAAAACAAAGGCACCACTAAAAGGTGGGCATAACACTGCAAAAAATCTAATTAGGGAAGGGTATGTATATGTAAAATAGGTGAAAGGTAGGGATCGGAGGACAGCATACCAAACAGGAAGACAGGCTCTCAATCCAGTCTGTAGATTTACCTGGAACTTGTAGCTAGGCTTTAAATTGTCTTCAGCTTGAAGGTGGGGTTTCACTGGGGACTCACCTCTGTCTTCCTAGGCATTTGTCTGCCTCCTGCCACCATCAATAGCTATTCACTAATGGAAATAGTTATTACAGCTGACTACATCTGACTAATTCAAAGAGATGAAGAATATGAAAATGGGAGTAAGAGGAAAAGTCTAGGAGGGAGAATAGAGTCCATTTCTTCCTACAAATGCTTTTTTTTTTCAAAATGTAGGTAGTAGCTAGATAATTAACCAGTTTTTGTAGGTGACAATGATTTATCTGTGACCATAAACATATCAAACCTGAGATAGGAATGCTGGATTCCCCGGGGGCTAACCCTCAGTCCAGTCATCTTTCAACAAAATCTCAGTGCCTCCAAGGACATGTAATCAGATTCTAGAGCCCTCCTGAAGAATGGAGGTGTGTATCTCAGTATCTGGCACCTGAAACTGTATCTGACACTGTGGGCTTTAAAGATAGCCCTATGCCCCTGTGAATGCTTCCTTAGCTCATTTAACCTAATTTTCTCTAGACTCTGAGAGAACATTATGGTTACAGTTTCATCAAGAACCCCAAGTTCTTCCAACTGAGGTTCTTGAGGCCATAGTTCTGTTAGCTACTAGGAGTTCCTCATTTTTGATGTTACATTAGTCCTTTATTCCCTCACACACCTGAGGAGTTACAAAGTGATCCTGGTCCTTTCTTCTCCACATCAATTTAACTTCAGAGCTAGTCAAATTTTATAAGGGAATGAACAGGAAGTGACATGATCATTCATGTTATAATAGGTCTCTCTGCAAGATTGTGCTTATAATTTTTCCTTGCTCTTCGTTTTCTCTAAGTTTTATTTTTAAAATGTAATTCTTACATTTTTCTAGGTGAAATAGGACCATGAATTATGTCACAATTTATACAGTTGCTTATATGTCCTATTATCTGTGTGTTCTTCTAGAAGCTTTCTTCCAACCCCTCTCCTGCCACCCTGCACCTGTGTTCTGTCTTCTCATCATGCCGTGTTTGCCCTGCTATCTTGAAAGAGTTTGCCTATTGTGATATAGTTAGGTATGGACAGGGCAATATTTCTTCTCTGTAAGCAGAATATTCTGCTTACCTAGAGTAGGAGCTAGTACAAATGTAATGCTCTCTGGGTGTGTAAAACCAATAGTTTCCATTTGAAAGAAGAGCTAGGAGTGTGGGTCACTCAGATTTTAGTGAAGTCAAAGAAGTAAAGGAAACTTTATCACTGAAGATATCTTAATGTACTCTAGGCTTTGATTTTTTAAGTCAAATATTTTAGTAGTTTAACACAAAAGGAATTCAATTTTTAAACTCACACATACACAAAAGGTATTCCTGGATAGTAATACTGTCCTCTACATCAAATTTGGATGCCATTCCTTGAAGTATCATGACCAAAGAACCAAAAAAACAGGTTATCTATCCCTTCACACCCTGAAGAAAATGATGAAACAGAAACCAGATATTTGCAGTACAATGATGCCTGTGATCCACAGCATTGATGTCATAAAGACTGCCCCAGTAGTGGTTTCATTCCTTTATTGACTCTGACCCTGCCTTAGAGGACTTGACCAGTCTTTGCATGGGGTGTATTATTTCATCATTTCAGCATGTTTCTTCCTGTTTATACAAGTTTAGAAGGCTGAAGGCTTTTTTTTTTTTTTTTTTTTTTTTTTTTTTTTTTTTGAGATTGATTCTCACTCTGTCACCTATCCCCAGGCTGGAGTGAAGTGTCATGATCTCAGCTCACTGCAACCTCCACCTCCCAGGTTCAAGCAATTCTCCTGCTTCAGCCTCCTGAGCAGCTGGTATTACAGGTGCGCACTACCACACCCAGGTAATTTTTGTATTTTTATAGAGACAGAGTTTCACCATGTTGGCCAGGTTGGTCTCGAACTCCTGATCTCAGATGATCCACCCACCTCAGCCTTCCAAAGTGCTGGCATTACAGTCATGAGCCACTGCACCCGGCCTGAAGGTTTCTTGAGGCTTGAATACTCAGTGACTTTTTCAGATCATGCTGCTTGTTTCATTGTCAAATTAATTCTCTCAAAATATTATTAGCTCTTTTATTCATTTATCAGTAATCATACTTTTCCGTGTATCAGTAACTATACCTACCCAAAATGCTTTCTTAGACATAGTTGTCCTAGACATAGTTTTCAAGTTTGATTTATGTTTTGTATATCCTCAACCTCGTTGTTACTTGTGAATGAATGAACACACAGTGGTAGAATCTTCTGTACAAGTCAGAAACTTCTTTCAATACTTATTGGGCAGAATGCAATGGGGTAAAAGACATGACCTCAGATCTCAGGAAGAAATATGGGTAGGGTGGGAGAATGTATATGCATAAAAAGGACAAAGAACAATTCAGGGTATTGTTTCAGTACTAAATTAATGGTATAAATCATGTTTTATACCAGTTCAGAAGAGGAAATGGTGGTCAAAGTGGTGGGAGGAGATGAGTTGTTGGCCTGGAACAAAGGTAAGAACTCAGATAGGCTGAGAAGGTTTGGAAGGAGCTGTAAGGTATTGCAAATGGTGGGAAAACAGTCAGTGAGATACGAAAGCACATGATCTGCTGAGTAGACAAGTAGTAGACCAATGTGGCTGGCATGAATAGATTATTCACATAAGGGAGGAGCAGAAGAGAACTTTGGTGAAATAAAGAGGGATCAGGCCTCAAGTAGCCTTAATGCCAGACTGAGCAATTTTGACTAGAAAGTCACAAACTACAAAGAATTATGGGAATAATGAGAGTTGAAGCTGCGTGGAGACAAACATTATATATCGGAAGCATGACTCTGTCCCTACTAGCTATGTGATTTCATTTAAGTTGCTAAATCTGTCCTCATCCATACAAGGGGAATGATCCAAATTACCTCTTTGGTTTTGAGCAGATTCAATGAGATAATTCCTGTAAAGAGTTTAGCATACTGTCTTGATAGTACTAGGCAACAGGAATAGCTCCATTAAGAGATACACTGCAAAACTATGGAAACAGTAAAAAGATTAGTAATTACCAGAGGTTAGTGGAGAGGGAGGGATGAATTCACAGAGCACAAAGGATTTTTAGGGAAGTGAAACTATTCCATATGATATATAATTATAGATATCTGTCATTACACATTTATCATAGCCCATAGAATGTTGACAACACCAAGAGTGAACCATCATGTGGACTCTTAAGGTGTCAGTGTGGGCTTACCAACTGCAACAAATGTACTATCCAGATGCAAAATGTTGGTAGTTGGGGAGACTGTGCATGTGTGGAGGGAGGGGGTTTACAGATTCTACTAAATTTTGCTGTGACTCTAGAACAGATTTAATTAATGAAGTGTATTTTAAAATTCCTTTAATTTTTTAAAATTACTATCACCAGGGATTAGTAGTAAAGTTAACTAATTGTGGCAAAATATTATAGGTAAATAATTCAATTACAATGATGTCATAAGTAGAGTTGAGTCTCTATACTCACAAAAGTTTTCTAGAAGGAAGGTACATTTTACTTTGATTTCCAGGAAAGACTTTATAATAGATAATGTGTTGTTTTCAGTTGTGCCATCACTGTGATGATGCTTTTTCTGCCAAAAAGTAAATGACTTGTGTCTTAATTGAAGTAACTAATGTCCAATTCATTTTTTCTTCTTCATCCTATGGTATACAGATCTGAAAGAGTAATTCTTCTTCCCATGCCCTCTCCACTCCCCAACCCCAAACTAATATTTATTCTCTTCAACCTAATGAAAGGGGACACTATGTATTCCCTCTAGAGTGTCACAGGGGCCTTATCTTATTTATTGTATTGATGTCATTTTCCTAGTAGGACTGCCATTCACTAGATTTCTAAATGAACTCAGGATAGCCTAAAATTATTCCAAACAACAAAAAAGTATACTCCATAATTTAAGAGACAAAATATCACTTATTCATTTGTATATGCCCCTAAGAAACTTCCGTTTATTACTGGTATAAGAAATGAACACAAATGAGGATTCATCAGAGGAGGAAATGACATCCTACTTCACTGAAGAGACACCACTGGGCTGATGGTAAAAGATGGGCAGGATTTAAACTTCTAGAAAGCTATTTCAGAGAGAAAGAACAGAATGAGGAAAGGCTAAGTGGAAAAGTATAAGACCATATGAGTGCCAACAAGGTGTTAATTGTCCTGCTATCTCAATAACTCCTCACCAAGAAGTAATACAATACATACTTACAAAATAATTTTTATTTCTCATAAAGTTGCCCAAAATATCTAAGTCATATCGCATTAGGAAATTACCATATTAGCAAAAATTACAAATGCCTTTTCTACTGTCAAATACAAAAAGAAAGGCTTTTACATCATTTCAGTACATTTACTCTGCTACATTTTACACATATTTTTCTTGATAAAGTGATGAAGAAAAAGTTGCAACACAGCTCAATTTTCTTTGCAGAATATTTCTGATTATCCAAACATCCAGGGAGGGAGAGTGCCTGATCCAGCCTACCACATTAGATTCATTGTACTTTGGGAGTTGTAAATGTATCCGGATAGAAATTAAATTTGTTTTTGAAGATCTCAACCATTTAGGAAGCAAAATTCAGGTGGAGAGCTGCATGGTATTGGAAAATGTGTCTGTCCTGTGCACTAATGTTTCTCCAGTTTTTAGCATATCTGGTATAGTTTACCAACCAGAGTGTCTTTTGAGGTTTTGGTCTCCATACATGTAATATGAGGACCTGGAGGTGGAATCAGGTGTGATTCTCTTAATTTTTTTTACATAACAAAACTTATTTTTTAATTGTACATAATTATGAGGTAAAATGTGATATTCCTATACATAAATATGTTGTATAGTGATCCAATCAGGGTAGTTACTGAATCTATCACCTCATGCATTTCTTTGTGGTAAGAACATTTGAAAACCTTTCTCCTAGCTATTTTGTAATATACAATACTTTGCTGTTAACTATAGTCACCTTATGTGCAGTAGACTACCAAAACTTATTTCTTCTCATTTAAACTTGGTACCCACTGACCAACCTCTCCTCATCCTTCTGTACCCTCTCCCTTCCCCAGTCTCTGATAACCACTGTTCTACTCTGTTTATTTCACTTAACATGATGTCCTCCAGTTTCATCCATGTTGTTGTAAATGACAGGATTTCATTATTTTTATGGATAAATAGTATTCCATATATCACATTTTCTTTATCTATTAATACATTGCTAGACACTTAGGTTGATTCCATATCTTGCCTACTGTAAATAATGCTACAACAAATATGAGAGTTCAAGTTCCCATTAAGCATCAAAATCTGCAAATGGAAGTCATACATACTGAAACTCATCACATCCAAGCAAATATCTCTTTGATGTACTGATTTCATTTCCTTTGAATCAATATTCAGTAGTGAGATTACTGGATTATATGGTAGTTCTATTTTTATTTATTTTTATTTTTAAGGATTTAGGTGTATAGTGCAATTGTGTTACATGGGTATACTGCATAGTGACAAAGTCTGGGATTTTAGTGTACCCATCATCTGAATAGTGTACATTGTATACCCAATAAGTATGTCATTCCTCACTGCCCTCCCACCTTCCCATTTTTTGGAGTCACCAATGTCTATTATTCCACTCTGTATGTCTGTGTACCCATTATTTAGCTCCCATTTATAAGTGGGAACATGCAATTTTTGACTATTTGAGTCATTTCACTAAGGATAATGGCCTCCAATTCCACTTATATTGCTGAAAAAGACATGTTTTTTTTCTTCTTATAGCTGAATAGTGTTCCATGGTGGGGCACGTGTGTGTGTGTGCATGCATGTGTGTCTGTGTGTGTGTGTGTGTGTGTGTGTGTGTATTTTTTAATGCCATGATCCACTGATGGACACTTAGGTTGATTCATTATCTTTGCTATTGAGAATAGAGCTGCAGTAAACATATAAACACAGGTATCATTAATAAAATGATTTCTTTTTCTTTGAGTAGACACCCAGTAGTGGGAGTGCTAGATCACAGTGTAGTTCTATTTTTAGTTCTTTGAAAAATATCCATACTGTTTTCTGTAGACATTGTATTAATTTACATTCCTACCAAAAGTATATAAGCATTCCCTTTTCTGTGGATCTTTGCCAACATCTGCTGTTTCTGTTTTTACTTTTTACTAATAGCCATTCTGACTGCTGTAAGATAGTATCTCATTGTGATTTTAATTTGCATTTCTCTGATGATTAGTGACGTTGAGCACCTTTTTCATATGTTTGTTGGCCATCTGTATGTCTTCTTCTGAAAAATGTCTGTTCATGACATTTGCCCACTTTTTAATGGGGTTGTTTGGTGTTGTGGTGCTGGTGGTTGTTAAGTTCCTTATAGATTCTTGTTATTAGCCCCTTGTTGGATGCAGATATGGTTTGGTTGTGTCCCCACCCAAATCTCATATTGAATTATAGTTACAATTCAAGTTAAATTTTGATATTTTGATATTGAATTACAGTTCTCATAATCCCCACATGTCACGGGAAGGACCAAATGGGAGGTAATTGAACCTTCCACTTCCGGTAAATGGTGGTTTCCCCCATACTATTCTTGTGATAGTAAGTTCTCATGAGGTGCGATGGCTTTATAAGGGGCTTCCCCCTTCACTCGGCTTTCATTTTTCTTCTTCCTGCTGCAATGTTTGCTTCCCCTTCTGCCATGATTATCAGTTTCCTGAGGACCCCCCAGCTCTGTGGAACCGTGAGTAAAGTAAACCCCTTTCCTTTATAATTTACTCAGTCTTGGGCAGTTCTTTGTAGCAGCATGAGAACAGCCTACTACAGATGCACTGTTTGCAAATATTTTCAACCATTCTGTAGGTTGTCCGTTTATTGATTATTTCTCTTACTGTGCAGAAGCTTTTTAGTTTAATTCTCTTTTCTCTATTTTTGGTTTTGTTGTATTTCTTTTTGAGGACTAAGTCATAAATTATTTGTCTAGACTAATGTCCAGAAGAGTTTTCCCAGATATTCCTCTTGGATTTTTATAGTTTCAGGTCTTACACTTGAATCTTTAGGCCATCTTAAGTTAGTTTTTGTATATGGTGAGAGATAGGGGTTCAATTTCGTTCTTCTGCATATGCCAGCATCATTTATTTAATGTGATGTCCTTTCCCCAGTGTATATTTTTGTTGACTTTGTCAAAGATCAGTTGGTTGTGGATATGCGAAATTATTTCTGCGTTCTCTAATCTGTTTCATTGATCTATAGATCTATTTTTATGCTAGTACTATGCTGTTTTGATTACTATAGCCTTGTTGTATAATTTGAAGTCAGGTAATGTGATTCGTCCAGCTTTATTCTTTTTGCTTAGAATTACTTTGGTTACTCAAGCTTTTTTTGGTGTCATATGAATTTTAGGATTGTTTATTCTATGTGCAGAATCATGTTGATAATTTGAAAGAAATCATGTTGAATGTGTGTATTATTTTTGTCAGTATGGTCATTTTAATGATTTAATTCTTACAATCCATGAGCATGTAATGTATTTCCATTTTTGTGTTGCCCCTTATTTCCTTCATCAGTGTTTTGTAATTCTCCTTGTAAAGATCTTTCACCTATGTTAAATGTATTCCTAGGTATTTTTTTGTAGCTGTTGTAAGTGGAATTGAGTTTTCAGTTTGGTTCTTAGCTTTATCATTATTGGTGTATAGAAATACTACTTATTTTAGTATGTTTATATGGTATCTTAAAATTTTACTGCAGTTATTTAGCAAATCTGAGAGTATTTTGGAGGCGTATTTAAGATTTTATAGGTATAAGATAATATCATCAGTAAACAGGGATAATTTGACTTCCTCTTTTCCAATTTAGATGATTTTCATTTATTTCTCTTGCCTGCCAGTACGACGTTGAGCATTCTCGTCTTGTTTCAGTTTTTAGGGGAAATGCTTTCAACTTTTGCTCATTCAGTATTGATATGGCTTTGAAGTTTGTGGACTCCAATCTCTTCTGGCTTTGAAACTTTCTGCTGAGAAGTCTGCTGTTAGTTTGATGGAATTTCTTTTAGTGGTGATTAGATGCTTCTCTCTTGGCACTTTTTAGAATTTTTTTCCTTCATGTTGACTTTGGATAGTTTGATGACTATGTGCCTTGGTTAAGTTCTTCCTGCAATGTATCTTCTAAGGATTCTCTGAGCTTCTCGTATCTGGATGTCTACATCTCTAGGAGGACCAGAGGAGTTTTCCTCCATTAGACCCTCAAATAGGTTTTTCATACTTTTTACCTTTTCTTCTTCTCCCTCTGGAATACCCGTAACTCATAGGTTTAAATACTTTGCACAATGCCGTATTTCTCAAAAGTTTCGTTCATTTAAAAAATTCTTTATTTTTGACTGGGTTAATTCAAAAGACCTATCTTCCCACTCTAAAATTCTTTCTTCTGCTTAGTCTAGCCTACTATTAAGGCTTTCAAGTGTATTGTACGAATCCTTCCATGACTTTTTTTTTTCAATTTTCGAAGTTCTGCTTTCCTTTTTAACATACCTATCTCCTTTTCATATCCTGAATTGTTTTCCTGATTTTTTTTGTGTTGGTTTTCAACTTCCCCTTGGATTGCATTCAGCTTCTTTAAAGTCAATATTTTGAATTCTTTATCTGATATTTCAAAGATGTCATTTTGATTAGGATCCATTACTCAAGAGTTAGTGTGTCCTTTGGGAGTGTTTTAACACTCTGTCTTTTCATACTTACAGAATAGTTTCTCTGGTTCCTTTCCATATGGTTCCTTTCCTTTTGAATTTATTTTCATTCCAATGGGATTTCCCCCCATTTTGAGGATGTGACTAGAGTGTGTGTTGTGCAGGATCCTTTGGCATCAGTTCTGGGTCTTCTGAATGTTAAAGATTCTGTATAAGTTCCTTGGTTATAGATCGCTTTTGTTTGGTGGCTTTCTCAAATGCTGGTTGAAGTCATGACATACTGGGTGTGGGAGCAGGCTCACTGCTTCCTCCTATGGGGCTGGGAGGGTGGTGGTCTCATGAAGCTTATCTCATTCCCTAGTGCTGTGCACTTATGTCAGCAAATTTTTCTATTTCTAACTCAACCTCCAAGCCAGTAGGTGGCACTGATGGATAAGAGCTGGCTGCAGCTGATGAAGATGGTATATGTTTGATCTTTGTTTACCATGAGAAGCTCTCTGTAGATTCAGACATTAGACTGTCCTGTGGCATACATAATAGTCTGAGCTCCCTGCTTAGCCCCTGAGTGGGGACTAAGGGCCAGATCATCACTCAATGATGCCTACACCATCACTCAATGGCAGGCATAATCACCAGGTCCAAGGTGGGATCCAGGGTACAGCCATCAAGCACCCATCAATATACCAGGGAGGAGAGTGTACAAACCTCCACTGCTCCAAGTTCTGTGCCTAGGATGGGTGGTCTAAACTCCTAATCTAAAAGAGTGGGTGCTCCCATCGTATGCCTACAGATATGACTGGGAATGTAGTGTAGAGGGTGCCACTGCACAAAGATGAGCGGTGAGAGGGAAATGGGGTGACTTAGGCTTCTACTCCAAGTGAGCAGGTGCACTGATTGCTTGGAATTATGCCCAGGTGTGGAAAGGAGAGGGCACCACTGCACCAAGATTTGTGCACAGGAAAGAAGGGATGTCTCAGGCTCCTATTTCAGGCAGCAGGTGTGCCAAATACCCGGAGATATGTACTCTGGCAAGAAGTGGAGTAACTCCTGCGCAACGTTTCAACAGCTGATGCAGAAAGGTCTTTGCAGAGGAATAAAGGAGCAACTCGGGCCCCTATTCCACTCAAGTGGGTGTGCCAAATGCCTGGAAATATGCCCAGGTGTGGAACAGAGGGAGCACCATTGCACCAAGTTCTTTGCAAGGGAAGAGAGATGTAGCCCACACTCACACTCTGGGTGAGGAGGAGTAGGGTCTGCCTCCCTCTTGCACCTCAGAGCTGGTGGGATACTGTCTCCTGACTGACCAAGGGAGCAATCTGGTGCACCCAGCAATAACAGAGGCAGACCAGTCTCAAGCCACAAAGCTTTTCCCTTCCAGAGATTACACCACTCAGGAAAACCTGCAGTTTCGGCAATTCTCCTCCTGCTCAAGTTTGACGGGAGAAAGCCCAATTCTAGCACCTTCTTCCGGGGTGCACGCTACACTTGCCACTCAATTTTGGCCTTGGGGACTCTTCCCACACTCCAGAGCAAATGCTCTAATCTCTGGCTGGAGAGTAAATTGCTTGTGACAGACACCACTGTCAGATCATCAAGCAATGACTGACTGCAGGAGTCCAGATTAAAAATGATATCTTCCGGCCGGGCGCGGTGGCTCACGTCTGTTAACACCAGCACTTTGGGAGGCCGAGGCGGGCTGATCACGAAGTCAGGAGATCGAGACCATCCTGGCTAACGCAGTGAAACCCCGTCTCTACTAAAAATACAAAAAATTAGCCGACCATGGTGGCGGGCGCCTATAGTCCCAGCTACCCGGGAGGCTGAGGCAGGAGAATGCAGTGAACCTGGGAGGCGGAGCTTGCAGTGAGCCAAGATCCTGCCATTGCACTCCAGCCTGGGCGACAGAGCGACACTCCGTCTCAACAGCAACAGCAACAACAACAAAAAGATATCTTCCTCTCAGTCCTGGGTCTGGGAATATGCCTGCAGCTTTACCCAGTGGCTTTTCCTGTTATTGCCTCCCAGTGTTTCCCCAAGTTAGCTCCAGCACTTCAGAGACCCAAGGTGCTCCCTCATGGCCTGAGTTGCATGGATCCCTAATGGAAAACTGAATCAGAGGTATGTTCTCTATCAGCATGCTGAAGAATGAGACTAGACCACTACCTGTCACCATATAAAAAAGTCAACTCAAAATAGGTTAAAGTTTGAAATATAAAACCTGAAACTCTAAAACTACTAAAAGAAAACATAGGTAAAATGCTTCCCAAATTGGTCTGGGCAAGGATTTTTAAAATAAGACCTCAAAAGCACAGGAAATAAAAGCAAATACAGATGAATTGGATTATATCAAACTAAAAAATTTTGGACAGCAAAGTAAGCTATTAAGAAAGTGAAGAGACAACATACAGAATGAAGAAAATGTTGTGAACTATACATCTGACAAGAAGTTAATATCCAGCATATATAACGAACTTAAACAACTCATCAGCTTAAAAACAAATGACCTGATTAAAAAATGGGCAAAAGATCATAATAAGTATTTCTCAAAAGATGACACACAGTCAACAGAAATATGAAAAAAATAATGTTTGGCATCCCTAATCATCAGGGAAACGCAAATCTAAACCACAATGAGAAACTTTTAATGTTCTTTTGATGGCGTGCTCTAAAGTAGAGTTCACACTCTGTTTGATCAGCACGGTGATCTAAACTTTTTCAATTAAATGCAAAAAAAAAAAAAAAAAGGAGATTCACACATAAAATACACCTGAAAAAAATAAAAAGACATGACACATTTTACCAAGTGATTTGCCAGTCAGATGGTTTAAATGAGTTCTTATGTCTCCCGTGTGTGTACTATACTTCCCACTATTCCTATTACTTATTCTATAGCTTATTTCACCCGTTTCCTCTAACTCTTCAATCCCTGTAGACATTTGATTTTGTAATCTTCTTAAACTTTCATAAAATATAATATCCTTCCCATTTAACAGATGGGAGTAGAGATACAAAAAATGCTGTGTGATTATAATAAGGTTCTCATGAACTATCAGAGTCTGAAAAAGGAAATCAAATTCACCGAAACTTCATATTCAAACCATAATATACTTCTTCAAGCTTTGAACTTCTTACTGCCAAGGATTAGCTATCTTTCATGTAAAAGTATACTGGAAATTCATTTGGAAAAGTAAAAACCCCATACTCCATGCAGTTATAAATTAGTTTCTGTAGAAACTGTAGCACCAACTACATTTTATAATTATAAATGTGTGATTTTTATAAAAAATTAATTTTTCCATTACGCATTAGCTGTAGTGACTCATACTATTGCATTAGTCAATTTCCATCTCCTTACCCTATAGATTATTGTTTCTTACATTGTTGGGAATCACTGTTAAGGATCTGAGAGATGTTCCAGTCCATTGTTAAAGCCATTTTCCATTGTCTACAGAAAGGCTGCTCTCAGTGGATGGCAAAAGTCTATGGTTTCATTGACAGTGGAGAAAAACAGGGCTCCCAAAATTAGGCCAGTTGCTCACAGTCACAAAACAGAAAAATGGCAGAACTAGAAAAAGAACTGTATGTCCTCATCGTATTTGAACTCCTTCCTTTACACCATGCAGACTATTCTGCTCCCATCTATACTCTTTTCCTTTCAGTGCTGCAAAGAGAATTATTACTTTCTGGAAGAGTGGTGGTAATAAGTTTAATCATGGCCCATTCTACCAACCTTAGAGATGTCAACAAACTTGTGGAATTTCACAGATTGGATGGCTTTTTGTTTATTTCTGTAGAATCCTTCTTATCTAAAAATTGAACTGTTACTTCTTTTTTTTTTTTTTTTGAGAGGGAGTC
>NW_012117188.1:175952-213517 GCF_000951035.1 Colobus angolensis palliatus
TTTTTTTGTGAGGCGGAGTCTCACTCTATCGCCCAGGCTGGAGTGCAGTGGCGCCATGTTGGCTCACTGCACGCTCTGCCTCCTGGGTTCATGCCGTTCTCCTGCCTCAGCCTCCCGAGTAGCTGGGACTACAGGCGCCCTCCACCTCGCCCGGCTAGTTTTTTGTATTTTTTAGTAGAGACGGGGTTTCACTGTGTTAGCCAGGATGGTCCTGATATCCTGACCTCGTGATCCGCCCGTCTCGGCCTCCCAAAGTGCTGGGATTACAGGCTTAAGCCACCGCGCCCGGTCTGAACTGTCACTTCTTAACAAAATACTGGTTAAAATGGAATATCACTAGGAAATTCTACTGCTTTCCTGTTGGTCATGGCTAAATATTAGTCTATATTAGGAAAATGATCAAATCATCTGAGAAACTAATAATTCTGCTAGCAATGTCAACCAATTAATTAAGATTAATCACCTAATTATGGACTCCCCATTGTTTGTGTTGAAGGGTACAGTTATATGGTATCTAAAACAAAAACAAAGCCTAGAAAACAATTATTTTCCAATCTGTGTGAGACTCAATTCTCATGCATTTTCACATGCATTTTCTACTGTATTCGGAATTCAGTGAAGAAATTGATAAAGCAGTCTGTGATAAGAGGAGCAGGCTGCTCAGAGAAGATTGGGCTTTACCTGGGTCTTAAAGTAAAAGTGGATTACAGGTGACTGAAGAGGAAGAAAGGCACTGAAAATGCATGAGAATTTATACCAAAACAGGAGCAAATGTAGAGTATCTATAGGTTGCAAACAAGAACTCCACTTTAAATATTTCAGGAGCAGTGTATAGGGAATAGTGAGAGAAGTAGTAGGTATAGTGAGAGACTAGACACAGTATTTAACACTGAATAACAACCAAGGAGGTGACTGAGTATGTAAATCTAAAAATAACCAAATCAAATATAAAAACAAAAACTAAATTAAAAATATTTAAAAAACCCAAATAGTCATTATTTTTTCATCCTGTTTAGTAATAGCTTTCCTTATTAAAACCATTGTATTCCATTTTAGAATAACCACCCCATGACAGACACATACAACTAAACATTGTGTTTGCTATTAGCAATACCTATATGAAAGAACTTACATGCCTGTAAAACTTCTGTTTACTTTCCACATGTTGGAAAACAAGATCCAAGGATTTACCCTGAGAGCCTTTTCACTTTAAAATTCTCTTAAATTCCTGCATAACATCTTGTACCTTATTGTAGACTGGGAAAACCTGTCTCACTTCACGTCAGTTCATGGCAGATTTGCAGAACTGTTTCTGAGGAAAGTTATCTTATTTGTTTTTAAAGATATAATTTCTGTTCAAATTATCACTGATCTGCTGTCTCACTCATTGGTATGAATCAATAGCCAGGGCTGTAGCTTCTGCAGTTTATGCCAGATGTCCTCCTTCAAGCTTCTCCAGGTCTGACCAGGTCATGTGTAAATCCATGATGAAGGGAGCCAGCTTCTGTAGGCCACACGTGCTCAGGTTGAAAGCAGAGACACAGGCAAGGGTTCTAGTTTATCTGCATGGCTTCCATTTTGTCTTCCCTTTCTCCAGCTTCACATTCAGTTTTTCTTTCCAGCTGCTTGCCCGACTGGCCTAGAGAGACAATAGGCCACAACCAAACACAGCGATAGCATCCTTCCATAGAATTCTATCCCATCTCCTACAAATATGTAAGTTATAATTCCCATGAAAATTCTTTATCTTTCATAGTGATTCTGCATCACTGAATAAACTCTAGCTGAAACAAAATTGTTTTACCTTCAAACTTTCAACATCCATATATTTTGGGTAGTTTTCTTGTAAACCTTATAACTTGGGCTTATATATTCACATTCAGAAAATCTTTTAACTTGATTATGTTTTTCATACTTAATGTTATTTTGAAGATATTTGGCTTTAAATAGACTACATTAATTTTTTTTTCTATTTGTTCCACATGTTCTACTTTACTTTTTACTCTGTTTTTGGCATTCTTCTGAATTAATCTAGTATTTCCCTGGTTGGTTTTACATACTTTCACTATTTTATTTTTAGTAGTTTATACTCATTAACCTTTAATTTACTCAAGTTTAATGTAAGAAATAGATTCATATTTTCCTGTTGTTAATGGTGTATTTGGGTTTAAATATGACATTTTAAGATTTAATTTCCATTTGTTACAATGTTTCATATAACTTTCTCCCTTTATTATTTTTTAAATAAATCAATTTTATTATTCCAGTTTTTCTCTATTTTAGCTTGTTATCCATTATTTTACTCTTCTTTTTGTGTCCTAGAGATTAAAATATGCATGCTTGAGTTGTTAAAATACCATATAAGTTTTTCAAACAATTCAAGAATCCTCAACACATTAATTCTACTTACCCTTCTCCCATCATTTGTGCTATTGTTATATGTTATATGCATTTAAAATTCCATAAAGTATTGTTTGTTTAGATCATTCCATATATTTACTCTTTCTATTACTTTTTCTATCTATTCACATTTCCGTATTTTCCTTCTGTCTCACAAACTCCCTTTAATATTTTAATACAGGCCTTCTGGTGATAAATTCTCTAATACTTTTGTCTGCTTATCACTAAGTTTAATTTGTCTTATTTTAAAATTTTCTGTCCATCTTTTATATGTTTGGGGGTATATATGCAGGTTTGTTAAATAAGTAAAATCACGTGTTGTACAGGTGTGGTGTACAGATTATTGTGTCATTCAGATAATGAGCATAGTGCCCAATAGGTAGTTTTTCGATACTCAACTGCTTCCCAACCTCCACCCTCAAGTAGGCCCTGGTGTCTGTTGTTCCTATCTTTGCATCAATGTGTACTCAGTGTTTAGCTTTCACTTATAAGTGATAACATACAGTAATTGATTTTCTGTTACTGTGTTAATTTGCTTAGGATAATGGCCTCCAGTTCCATCCATGTTGCTGCAAAGGATACAATTTCATTATTTTTATGGCTGCATAATGTTTCACAGTATATATGTATCATATTTTCTTTATCCAGTCTACTGTTGATGGGCATGTGTGTCGATACCATGTCTTCGCCATTGTGAATACTGTTGTGGTGAGCACACATATGCACGAGTTTTTATGACAGAATGAGATATATTCTTTTGGGCACATACACAGTAGTGGGATTGCTGGGTCAAATGGTAGCTCTGTTTTAAGTTCTTTGAGAAATCTCCAGACTGCTTTTTTCAGTGGCTGAGCTGATTTACATTCCTACCAGCAATGTGTAAGCATTCCATTTTCTCGCCAACCTCTTCAGCATCTGTTATTTTTTACTTTTTAACAGTAGCCATTCAGACTGGTATGAGATAATATCTCATTGTAGTTTTGATTTGTACTTCTCAAATAATTAGTGATGTTGAGCATTTTTCCATATGCTTGTTGTTCATGTACGTGTTATTTTGAGAAGTGTGTCTGTTTATATCCTTTGCCCATTTAAAAAATGTTATTTTCTGTTTGTTGATATGTTACTTATAGATTCTATACATTTGACCTTTGTCAGATGCGTAGTTGAAATATATTTTCTGCTATTCTGTAAGTTGTCTGTTTACTCTGTTTATAGTTTTTTTTTTTTCCTGTGCAAAGGCTCTTTAATTAGATTTCACTTATCAATTTTTGATTTTGTTGCAATTATTTTTGTAGTCTTTGCCATGAAATCTTTGCCAGGGCTGATCTCCAGAATGCTATTTTCTTATTCTTTTTTTTTTTTTTTTTTGAGACGTAGTCTTGCTCTGTCGCCCAGGCTGGAGTGCAGTGGCCGGATCTCAGCTCACTGCAAGCTCCGCCTCCCGGGTTTACGCCATTCTCCTGCCTCAGCCTCCCGAGTAGCTGGGACTACAGGCGCCCGCCACCTCGCCCGGCTAGTTTTTTGTATTTTTAGTAGAGACGGGGTTTCACCATGTTAGCCAGGATGGTCTCTATCTCCTGACCTCGTGATCCGCCCGTCTCGGCCTCCCAAAGTGCTGGGATTACAGGCTTGAGCCACCGCGCCCTGCCCAGAATGCTATTTTCTAGGTTTTCTTCTACAGCTTTTATAACTTGGGGTTTTACATTTAAGTATTTAGTTCATCCTGAGTTTATTTTTGGATATGGTGAAAGGAAGAGGTCCAAATTCCATCTCCTGTATATGGTTAACCAATTATCCTGGCACAATTTATTGAATACAGAGTCATTTCCCCATTGCTTGTTATTGGTGGCTTTGTCAAAGATCAGATGGTTGTAGATGCATGGTTTTATTTCTGGGTTCTTTAATGTATTCCGTTGGTCTATATCATGTTTTTTTGTTTGTTTGCTTGTCTATTTTGCGGCAGTATCATGCTGTTTTGGTTACTATCATTTTTTAGTATAGTTTGAAGTCAGTTAGTGTGATGCCTCAAGCTTTGTTCTTTTTACTTAGGATTGCTTTAGCTATTTAGGCTCTTTTTGGTTCTATATAAATTTTAGAATAGTTTTTTATATATATATATATACTTTAAGTTATGGGAGACATGTGAAAAACATGCAGGTTTTTTACACAGGTATAAACATGCCCTGGTGGTTTGCCGCACCCATCAACCCATCATCTGCATTAGGTATTTCTCCTAATGCTATCTCTCCCCTAGCCCCCCAGCCCCTGACAGGCCCCAGCATGTGATGTTTCCCTCCCTGTGTCCAGATGTTCTCATTGTTCAACTCCCACTTAAGAGTGAGAACATGTGGTATTTGGTTTTCCGTTCCTGCGTTAGTTTGCTGAGAATGATGGTTTCCAGATTCATCCATGTTCCCACAAAGGACATGAACTCATCATTTTTATGGCTGTATAGTATTCCATGGTGTATATGCACCACATTTTCTTAATCCAGTCTGTCACTGATGGGCATTTGGGTTGGTTTCAAGTCTTTGCTATTGTGAATAGTGCCACAATAAACATATGTGTGCATGTGTCTTTATAGTAGAATGGTTTATAATCCTTTGGGTATATCCCAGTAATGGGATTGCTGGGTCAAATGGTATTTCTAGTTCTAGATCCTTGAGGAATCACCATACTGTCTTCCACAATGGTTGAACTAATTTACACTCCCACCAACAGTGTAAAAGCATTCCTATTTCTCTACATCCTCCCCAGCATCCATTGTTTCCTGACTTTTTAATGATTGCCATTTTAACTGGTGTGAGATGGTATCTCATTGTAGTTTTGATTTGTGTTTCTCTAATGACCAGTGATAATGAGTTTTTTTTCATATGTTTGTTGGTTGCATAAATATCTTCTTTTGAGAAGTATCTGTTCATATCCTTCTCCCACTTTTTGATGGGATTTTTTTTTTCTTGTAAATCTGTTTAAGTTCTTTGTAGATTCTGGATATTAGCTCTCTGTCAGATGAATAGATTGCAAAAATTTTCTCCCTTCTGTAGTTTGCCTGTTCACTCTGATGACAGTTTCTTTTGCTGTGCAGAAGCTCTTTAGTTTAATCAGAACCCATTTGTCAATTTTGGCTTCTGTTGCGATTACTTTTGGTATTTTAGCCATTGAAGCCTTTGCCCATTCCTATGCCCTGAATCTTATTGCCTAGGTTTTCTTCTATGGTTTTTATGTTTTAGGTCTTATGTTTAAGTCCTTAATAAATCTTGAGTTAATTTTTGTATAAGGTGTAAGGAAGGGATCCAGTTTCAGCTTTCTGCATATGGCTTGCCAGTTTTCCCAACACCATTTATTAAATAGGGAATCCTTTCTCCATTGCTTGTTTCTGTGAAAAAATGTCATCAGTAGTTTCATAGGAATACCACTGAATCTGTAAATTGCTTTGGACAGAATGGCTATTTTAAGAATTTTGATTCTTCCTATTCATGAACATGGAAAATTTTCCATTTGTTTGTGTCCTCTGATTTCTTTGACCAGGGTTTTGTAATTCTTGTTGTAGATTTCCTTTACGTCCTGGTTAGCTATATTCCTTGGTATTTTATTCCTTATGTGGCTATTGCAAATGAGATCACATTCTTGATTTGGTTCTTGGCTTGGGTGTTATTGGTGTGTAGAAACACTACCGACTTCTGCCCATTGATTTTGTATGTTGAAACTTTGCTGAAGTTGTTTGTAGGACTTGAGGAGGCTTTGGGCAGACACCATGGGGTTTTCTGGGTATAAAATCATATCATAAGTGAAGAGAGACAGTTTAACTTTCTCTCTTCCTATTTGGATGCCATTTATTTCTTTCTCTTGCCAAATTGCTCTGGCTAGTACTTCCAATACTGTGTTGAATAGGAATGCTGAGAGTGGGCATCCTTTTCTTGTTCAGGCTCTCAAGAATAATCTTGTTTATTCTTTCAAAGAACCTACTTTTGGTTTCCTTAATCTTTTTTATGACTTTTTTCATCTCCATTTTGTTCAGTACAGTTCTGATTTTGGTTATTTCTTTTCTTAAGTTAGCTTTGGGGTTAGTTTCCTCTTGTTTTTGAAGTTTATCTAGGCATGATGTTAGGTTGTCAATTTGAGATCTTTCTAACTTTTTCTTGTGGGTGTTTAGTGTTATAACATTTCCTCTTTATGTCTGCCTTAATTTCATTGTTTACCCAAAAGTCATTCAAAATTAAGATTGTTTAACTCCATGTCATCATATGGTTTTGAGGGATCTTCTTGGTATTGATTTCTATCTTATTGCACTGTGTTCTGAGTATAGTTAGAATGATTTCCATTCTTAAAACTTGAGAATTGTTTTATGACCCAGTATGTGGTCCATTTTAGAGTATGTACCATGTGCAGATAAGAAGAAAATATATACTGCTGTTATTGGGGGGAGTATTCTGTAGCTGTCTGTTAAACCCATTTGGTTAAATGTGGAGTTCAGGTCCTGAATATCTTTGTTAGTTTTCTGCCTCGACGATCTGTCTAATACTGTCAGTGGGATGCTGAAGTCTCCAACTGTTGTTATGTGGTTATTTAAAACTTTTCATAAGTCTCTAAGAACTTGCTTTATGAATCTGAGTGTTCCAGATTCATATATATGTTTTTATATATTTAGGATAATTAAGTCTTCTTATTGATTGAACCCTTTATCATTATGTAATGCCTTTGTCATTTTTTATCATTGTTGGTTTAAAGTCTGTTTTGTCTGAAATAAGATTAGCAACCCTTGCTCACTTTTGTTTTCTGTTGGTTTGATAGATCTTTCTCCATCACTTTGAGTATATGGATGTCCTTGCATGTGAGATGGATGTCTTGAAGACAGCAAACAGTTGGGTCCGGTTTCTTTATCCAACTTGCCACTCTTTCAAGTGGGAGCATTTAGCCCAATTACATTCTAGGTTAATATCAATGTGTGAATTTGACCCTGTCATGGTGGTGTTTGGCTGGTTGCTATGCAGACTTAATTGTAAAGTTGCTAAAGCAATACCATAGATGCTGGTATCAATAGTCTATGTACTTACGTGTGTTCTTGCAGTGGCTGGTAATTGTTTTCAGTTTCCATTGTTAGCATTCCCTTAGGAACCTCTTGTTAGGTCTGCTGGTAACGAATTCCTTTAGCATTTGCTTGTCTGAAAAGGATTTTATTTCTCCTTCACATATGATACTTAGTTTGGCTAGATATAAAATTCTTGGTTGGAGAGTTTTTATTATCCTTTTTTTCCTCTAAGGATGCTGAATATAGGCTTCCAATTTCTCCTGGCTTATAGAGTTTCTGCTGAAAGGTCCCCTGTTAGCCTGATGGTATGTCACTTGTAGGTGACCCACTCCTTCTTGCTAGCTACCTTTAATATTTTTTCTTTCATGTTGACCTTGGAGAATCTGATGACTCTGTGTCTTCAACATGGTCCTCTTGTATAATATTTCACAGGGGTTCTCTGAATTTCCTGTATTTGAATGTTGAATTCTCTGGTGAGGCTGGGGAAACTGTCATGGACAATATCCTCAAATATGTTTTCTATGTTGCTGGCTCTCTCTCCTGCTTTCTCAGGGACACTAATGAGTCACAGGCTTGTTCTCTTTACATAATCTCATATTTCTTTGAAGTTTTCTTCATTTTTAAAAATTCTTTTTGCATTATTTTTGTCTGATTGAGTTCATTCAAAAAGCCAGTTCAAGCTCTGAGATTCTTTCCTCATCTTGTTATATTCTGCTGTTAATACTTCTGATGATGTTATGAAATTATTGTAGTGAGTTTTTTAGCTCAAGATCAATTTGGTTCTTTCTTAAAATAATCATTTCATGTTACATCCCTTGAATTGTTTTACTGAATTCCTAAGATTGTTTGTATTAGACTTCTACTTTTTCATAGAATCTCTTTGACTTTCGTTGGTAATCAGATTCTGATTTATATGTCTGTTACTTCAGTCATTTCATTCTGTTTAAGAACCATTGCTGGGGAGCTAGTGCAGCTGTTTGGAGGTAATAAGACACTCTGGCTTTTAGAGCTGCTAGAGTTCTTGCACTTTTTTTTCTCATCTGTGTGGGCTGATATTCCTTTAACTGTTGTGTAATTTGAGTATTGTTAGTTGGCTTCATTTCTGAATGTTTTTAGAGGGCCAAGACTTTGTGCAGGATCTTTATTTGTGGCTGAATTCTTACCCTTGGTTTTGTAGAGGGTTATATTATTATAGCAAAGTATTTTTGGTGTTGTAGTTTGGGCTGCAATACTGCAGATGGCACTCACATGTAATGGTCAGTATAGGCTCTTACCCTGCTGGCGAAGAACAAGGGGGTTAGGGCTTACAGGGAATATTGACTGGCTTCTTCTCCAGAGACTGTCTGTGGTGTGATGGCGGTGCTGGTAAAGCAGTCAGGCTCTTTGATTCTTTCCCAGTTCTGGGCGGTCAGTGCCCAGCATCAGTTCCCAGAGGCAACTGGCAGCCTCTCTGCCACTGTTGCTACAGCCATACCTGTCCTAGCAAGATACTGGCACTGCTGCAGTGGCAGTGGCAGTGGCAGAGGGGCTGTCAGTTTAGCTGGGAGTGGGACAGCTACTCTGTGGGCCCAAGCTGAGGGCTCTGCTTGGTGAAGAGCAGGGGGAGTGGAGGCTCACATGGAAGACAGTCTAGCCTCCTCCCTGTAGGACAACTGTGGTATGCTAGATATGAGTAAACTACTCAGGCTCTTTGTTCCTTCCCCAGACAAGTGGCAGCAAGGGAGGGTACTGCTACAGAAACATAGGCAGAGAGCCTGTGGATTGTCTCTGGGAAGTCCAGCCCAGAGAAATGCAGAGCCACATCTGGCTGAAGTGATCCACTTGTTAATTACTTGTATATAAGAAAGTGATTGACTTTTGTATTCTGTGATTTTGCTATAATCATTTATTAGTCCCAGGACATGTGTGTGAGTGCGTGTGTGTGTATGAATTTTTTGATTGTCTATTGTCTACATAGATAATTATGCAAACAAAGACAGTTTTATTTCTTCCTTTACAATCTGAATAATTTTATTTCCTTTTCTTATCTTACTGTATTAGTTAGGAATTCCAGTACAATGTTTAAAAGCAGCAGTAAGAGGAGACATGTTTGCCTTATTCCTGATATTAGTGGCAAGACTTCACGTTTCTCAACATTAAGTATGAGGTAGGTTTTTTTAAATAGGTAATCTTTTTCAAGTTGAGGAAGTTTCCCTCCATTTCTAGTTTACTGGAGTTTTATTTTTTATTATGAATGGATATTGAGTTTTATCCAGTGTTTTTATCTGAATCTATTGATATGATTGTGTGATTTTTCTTCTTTAGCATGTTGATGTGATGGATTACAATAATTGACTTTTGAAAGTGGAACAAGTCTTGCATACCTGGAATAAATCCCACTTGGTCATGGTGTATAATTCCTGTTATACATTGTTGAATTTTATTTGCTAATGTTTTGTTGATATTTTTTGCATTTATGTTCATAAAAGATATTGCATAGTTTTTCTTTCTTGGAATGTCTTTATTTGGTTTTGATGTTATGGTAGTCCTAGCCTTACAGAATGAGTTAGAAAGCATTCCCTCTGCTTTTATGTTTTGAAAAAGATTGTTAAAAAATTGGTATAATTTCTTCCTTATATGTTTAGTAGAATTCACCAGAGAATCCATCTGAGCTTGCTTCTTTGTCTTTTGGAAAGTTATTAATTATTTATCTAATGTCTTTAATAAACATAGGACAATTCAGATTGTTTCTTCTTGTGTGAGTTTTGGCAAGTTGTGTCTTGAAAGGAATTGGTCCATTTAGGTTGTCAAATATGTGAACATAGAGGTGTTCATAGCATTCCTTTATTATTCTTTTAATGTTCATGGTATCTGTGGTGGTGTTCCTTCTTCGTTAGCCTTGCTAGAGGCTAATCAATTATAGTTAATCTTTTCAAAAAACCAGCCACTGATTTTGTTAATTTCTTGTACTGACTTTCTGTTTTCAATTATATTAATCTATGTTCTAATTCTTATCATTTCTTTTGCTTAATTTGAATTTAATTTGCTCTTCTTTTTCTTTTTTCCTAAGTGGAAGGTTAGATTACTGAAATTAGATGTTTCTTCTTTTCTAATATATGAATTAAATGCTATAACTGTCTCTTAAGCACTACTTTCACTGAATTCCACAAGTATTAATAAATTGTGTTTTTTATTTAGCTCAAAATATTGTGTAGTTTCTTTCAAAATTCTTCTTTTGTCCATGTTATTAAAAATATATTTTTTTAGTTTTAAACTGTATTTCTGTTATTACTTTCTAGGTTAGTCTCATTGTGGTCTGAGAGCAGACATTATATCATTTCTATTCTTTTAATTTGTTAAAATGTGTTTTATGGCTCAGAATGTGGTCTGTCTTGCTGAATGTTCCATGTCAACATGACAAAAATATGTATTCCGATATTGTTGAATGAAGTAGTATAGATGTTCATTATATTCATTTGATTGATGGGGTTGTTGAGTTCAATTATACCCTTACTGATTTTCTGCCTGTTAAATCTGTACATTTCTGACAGAGGGGTGTTAAGTCTCCAACTATGATTGTGGATTCATCTCTTATTTACTGCAGTTTTATCAGGCTTTCCCTCATATAATTTGATGCTGTTGTTAGGCACATACATGTTGAAGATTGTTGTCTTTCAGATGATTGATCCCTTTATAGTTATATAATGCTCTTTTTTATTCCTGATAACTTTCCTTGCATTAAAATCTGCTCGTTTTGAAATTTATATAGCTATTCCACTTTTGTTCTGATTCATGTTAGCATGGTATATTTTCTCCATCTTTTGATATATATGTATGACATATATGTATTTTTATATTTAAAGTGAGTTTCTTGCAGACATCTAGTTGTGTCTTGTTTTCTTGAAGTGCTCTGACAATCTCTATCTTGCAGCTGACGCATTTAGACCATTGATGTCCAAAGTGATTATGTAGTTGGATTAATATCTACCATATTTGCTACTGTTTTCTATTTGTTGCCTTTGTTCTTTGGTCCAGTTTTTATTTTCCACTCTTTTTCTACCTCTTGTGATTGCTATTGAACACTTTATAAAATTTTCTCTTCTTTCTTAGCCTATCAGTTAGACTTCTTTTCAATGTTTCTCCTGGCTATCCTAGAGATTGCAATATACATTTATAACTAATCCATGTCTACTTTCAAATAACACTATATTATGTCACAGGAAGTGTGAGCACCTTATAAACACAAAATATTCCTAATTTCCTCTGCCATTCCTTCTGTCATCACTTACACATAGTATATGTAAACATATATATGGTATATACATAAGCCTACATAATTGAACATATTGTCAGTATTACTTTAAACAAATGGTTATCTGTTAGATTAAAATAAGGGAAAAAACTTTTTTATTTTGCCTTCACTTACTCCTACTTCAATGATCTTCCTTTCTTTACATACATCTGAGTTTCTGACCTGTATTATTTTCCTTCCATCCCAAGGAATTATTTTAACATTTCTTGCAAGGCAGTTCTGCCCCCTCAATTTCTGTCTGAGAAAGACTTCATTCCTCATTCAACTTTAAAAGATGATTCACAGGGTACAGAATTCTAGGTTGGTAAGGGATGAAAATCAACAGTTTATTTAGCTCCACTCTCTTCCAGTATGCCTGGTTTCTGAGGAGAAGTTGGTTGTAGTTCTTATCTTTGTTCTTCTACAGATAAGTACAATGTAGGTAAGGTGCTGTTTCCCTCTGCTTCTTTCAGAATTTTATGTTTGATTTTCTGTAGTTTGCAAATGGCATGCCTAGACATAGGCTTTTGTTTTTGCATTTATCCTGCTTGCTGCTTTCTAAGCTTCCTGGTTCTGTGATTTGGTGTTGAACATTACTTTGGGGAAATACTTGGTCATTATTATTTCATATATTTCTTCTGTTTCTTTCTTCTGGTATTTCCATTATATGTATATTACACTTTTTTTTGTAGTTGTGCCACAGTCCTTGGATATTCATTCTTTTGTTTTTTCAAGTCTTTGTTTTCGTTTCTTTTAGTTTTTGAAAGTTTCTGTTGATATATCCTCAGAGATATTTTCTTCAGCCATACCTAGTCTATTGTAAACCCATCAAGGACACTATTCTTTTGGTTACAGTGTTTTTTATTTCTAGCATTTTTTAAGAAATAACGTGGGGAAAGGATATGAACAGACATTTCTCAAAAGAAGACATTCATACAGCCAACAGACACATGAAAAAACGCTCATCATCACTCGCCATCAGAGAAATGCAAATCAAAACCACAATGAGATACCATCTCACACCAGTTAGAATGGCCATCATTAAAAAATCAGGAAACAACCGGTGTTGGAGAGGATGTGGAGAAATAGGAACACTTTTACACTGTTGGTGGGATTGTGAACTAGTTCAACCATTATGGAAAACAGTATGGCGATTCCTCAAGGATCTAGAACTAGATGTACCATATGACCCAGCCATCCCGCTACTGGGTATATACCCAAAGGATTATAAATTATTCTACTACAAAGACACATGCACACGTATGTTTATTGTGGCACTATTCACAATAGCAAAGACTTGGAATCAACCCAAATGTCCATCTGTGACAGACTGGATTAAGAAAATGTGGCACATATACACCATGGAATACTATGCAGCCATAAAAAAGGATGAGTTTGCATCCTTTGTAGGGACATGGATGCAGCTGGAGACCATCATTCTTAGCAAACTATCACAAGAAGAGAAAACCAAACACCGCATGTTCTCACTCATAGGTGGGAACTGAACAATGAGATCACTTGGACTCGGGAAGGGGAACATCACACACTGGGGCCTATCATGGGGAGAGGGGAGAGGGGAGGGATTGCATTGGGGAGTTATACCTGATATAAATGATGAATTGATGGGTGCTGACGAGTTGATGGGCGCAGCACACCAACATGGCACAAGTATACATATGTAACAAACCTGCACGTTATGCACATGTACCCTAGAACTTAAAGTATAATAAAAAAAAAAAAGAAAAGAAAATAAATTCCTTTTTTTTCCTTAAAAAAAAAAAAAAGAAATAACAATAGACTTGGAACTAACCCAAATGCCCATCTCTGTGTTTACATTGCCCACCTATTCTTGCATTCTGTCTACTTTATTCATTAGGGCACTTAGCATATTAACCGTAGTTATTTTAAACTTTCTTTCTAATAATTCCAACATCCTTGCCATATCTGATTCTGGTTTTGATGCTTCTTTTGCCTCTTCAACTTGTGGATTTTTTTTTTTTTTTTTTTTTTTACCTTTAATATGTTTTGTAACATTTTCTTGATAGCCAGATATGATGAACCAGGAAAAAGGAACTGCTTTGTATGGGCTTTTAGTAATGTGCTGCTATGCTTTAGGGGCAGGAGAAAACATTCTATAGTCCCTTGCTTAGGTCTCAATTTTTTAGTGAGCCTGTGTTCCTGGACTGTGAACTTCACAAGTGCTTTTCAGTTTCTCCCCTATCCCTTTAGGTGAGACATGACAGCTAGAGTAGGCTGGAACTGGGTATTTCCTTTTCTGGGGTCAATTAGGTTCTGATCATATTCCAGAAAGTTAGGCTCTGGTTCTGGAGTTTCTTCTGGGGTCAGTTCTGGTTAAGAAGAGTATAGTTCTCTAGCATATTGTAAAATAATTCTTTCTTCTTGCCTTCCTCTCCCCTTCCCTACCAAAAGCATGAGGAAATTTTTGTCTGATGTTTGCTGTAAGAACTTGGTTGAACTCCTCAAGGTAAAAGTCACAAAAGTGTAGCAGCTCCCATGTAACTGAATCCCCCTTGGAGTTTTTAACTCTCAGGCTCTCTGTTTCATTTTTCCTCCTTTAAGAGTATTATGTCTTCTATCACTCTGATTGTTTTTAGATCTTTCTTCGTCTTTGACTTTTAGCTATTGGCCCCTTATATACCTACCTTTTTGTTTTTGCTTTTAATTCTGCTTAGGTTTAACAGAGCTCCTTTGAATCTGTTGTTTAAGTGCTTTTGATAATCTTGGAAATTAACTGGCCAACATTTTACCTATTAAAGCTTTTAGCACCTCCCTTTCTCACTCTCCTATTCTTCTCTAATATTTTTACACAGATTTTAGACCTTCTTTTTACCATGTTTCATAGGTCTTTTACATACTTTTTGTATTTATTAATCTGTTCATTTTTTCTATGTTTCATTCTGGATATTTTATATTATCCTATCTTACCGTTTACTAATACTCTTTCATTGTCTCATCTACTGTTACACACATATATTTTTGTTGTTGTTGTTGTTTGAGATGGAGTTTTGCTTTTGTTGCCCAGGCTGGAGTGCAATGGCGCAATCTCGGCTCATTAAAACCTCCGCCTTCCAGGTTCAAGTGATTCTCGTGCCTCAGCCTCCCAAGTAGCTGGGATTAAGGCACGTGCCACCATGCCTGGCTTTTTTTTTTTTTGGTATTTTTAGCAGATATGGGGTTTCTCCATGTTGGTCAGGCTGGTCTCGAACTCCCGACCTCAGGTGATCTGCCCACCTCAGTCTCCCAAAGTGCTGGGATTAGAGGCATGAGCTACTGCACTCAGCTATATTGGGTTCTTGACTTTATTATGTTAGATTTTCTCTGGTTAAATTATCCACCTCATCATTTATTTTCTTGAATGTATTTATCTTTTTCTATGTCCATGTCTAATGGTTCCAACATATGGCACATCTGTGTGTAAAAAATTGGGGCAATGCTTTGAAGCTCTTTCTGAGATCCTTTTTAGAGGAATTTTCTTTCTCTTTCTATTAGGTACTTCTGAAGTATAGTCTTCAGGAAAACTATAGTTGACCCTTGACCAACATGGGGGATAGGGAAGCCATCCCCCTCATGCAATCATTCTTTGACTCCAGCAATCCCATTACTGGGTATATACCCAAAGGATTATAAATCATGCTACTATAAAGACACATGCACATGTATGTTTATTGCAGCACTATTCACAATAACAAAGACTTGGAACTAACCCAAATGTCCATCAATGATAGACTGGATAAAGAAAATGTGGCATATATACACCATGGAATACTATGCAGCCATAAAAAAAGGATGAGTTCACGTCCTTTGCAGGGACATGGATGAAGCTGGAAACCATCATTCTCAGCAAACTAACACTGGAACAGAAAACCAAACACCACAAGTTCTCACTCATAAGTGAGAGTTGAATGATGAGAACACATGGACACAGGGAGGGGAATACCACACACCAGGGCCTGTTGGGGTGTGGGGTGCTAGGGGAGGAATAGCATTAGGAGAAATATCTGATGTAGATGACAGATTGATGGGTGCAGCAAACCACCATGGCATGTGTATACCTATGTAACAAATCTGCACATTCTGTGCATGTATCCCAGAACTTAAAGTATAATAAAAAATTGCATATAAATTTTGACTCCTCAAATACTTAACTACTAATAGCCTTCTGTTGACTGGAAGCCTTAACAATAATATAAGCAGTCTAGTAACCCATATTTTATATATTATGTGGATGATATACTGCATTCTTACAATAAGCTAGAGAAAAGAAAATGTTATTCAAAAAATCACAAGGGAGATAAATTATACTTATTCATTAAGTGAAAGTGGATCATCAAAAGGGTTTTTATTCTGATGGTCTTCACATTGAGTAGGCTGAAGAAGAGGAGGGATGGATCTTGCCATCTCAGGAGTGGCAGAAGTGGCAGAGGTGGAGAAGGTAGAGAGGAGGAAGGAGAGGCAGGCACACTGGTGGAACTTAATGGAAATGCATCATAATTTCTGACTTTTTGCTTGTTTCATTTCTCTAAAAATATTTCTATACAGTACCAATACTTCTTCCACTATTTGCATCAGTTTCATTGCCTGTATCATAGAAGGGTCCATGTCATAAAAGAAGTCAAAAGCAGTTTTGAATAATTGGAATCCTTCTGCCACATTATCTAATGTCAATTTGTTTTCTGGCACTGCTTCTTCTGTCTTCTTTTTCATAGTTTGGCATGGTTTAGAAGCACTCATCTTTATCAAGTCATATTCTGTTAATTCCTCTGCTGTGGTGCCTATTACCACTTGAATTTCTCTAAGATTCACAAAATCTTTGAACACTTCACCCCCTACTTTTTTTGACATATCTATAACTTCTTTCATGATTTTCTTGACTGGCTCTGCTATAAATCCTGTGAAGTCATGCACATATAGACACAGTTTTCTTCAGCAGGAATGTATTATTTTGAGCTTGATGGTTTTCATCGGTTTTTCTATAACAAGGATGGCATAGTCAATGGTGTAATCCTTTTAGACTTATGTTACATTCTAACTACCAGGTTTCTCTGTCATAGCATTGACAATCTTTTCAATAGAGTAGCATGTGTAATGAGCCTTAAAGGTTCCTATGACCCTCAGTCTAGAGGACAAATTAGAGATGCTGTGTTTGGAGGCAAGTGGACCACTTTGACACCTCCAATATTAAACTCACAGGGCTCTGGATGAGCAGGGGTATAGTCCAATATCAAAAGAACTTGAAAAGGCAGTCCCTTACTGGCAAGGTACTTCCTGACTTCAAGGACAAAACATTGATGAAACCAATCCAGAAAAGGGATCCTACTGTCCAGGCCTTCTTGTTGTATAATCAGAAGACTGGAAGCGGGTGCTTATCTTTTCCCTTTGTTGGCCTAAAGAAAGAAACTGAAGCATAAAACATAATTTCAAACTTGAACTAAAATGGGAAGAGCTTCCCAGAAGACTCACACCCAAGCAACCCTGGATATGTGCTCCATGTAGCCTTTATTATAGTAGGTTTTCAAGGGCAAACAAGGGGAACAAGGAGTGGGCTAATACAAAGTTGTTTGTCAGGAATTCTTCATGGGTTCACAAAAATAGCATTTGCTAGTGATTGTTGTACACTGTTGAACGCTAGGGTATGATTTGTGGTGTGCAGTGTGTGGGATTGTTAGGTTAGTTTATAGCTATTTGTGTCATCGGTCAGTCTAGAGTCCACATAGCATGCAGCTTCAAGTGATGATTACTCAGCTCAATGGGGAAGTTGGACAAAATTGGTGTCTCATTTCTATGCCTCCCTAGGCCTGATAATTTAGAGGAGATGCATATTCCTCAGATAAAATTTTTATTTTCTTTTTTACCTTCAAGGTTCAGCAGATAGCAGTTTTATAGGTAAGGGCAATCCTGATCATAAACCTGACTGAACTTGCATAAAACAGTAGAATTAGCCTATCCCTTCCTGCTTTAAATCCAGGTGCTCTCTTCTTTTCCTTACTAATAAATTTCTTTTGTGGATATTCTGGAATAGGGCACTTTCATCTGCATTAAGAACTTGGTCAGGCAGATAGCCTTTCCCCTCAATGATTTTCTTAATGGCATTTAAGAACTCATCTGCAGTCTGTTTGTCAGCAGAAGCTCCTCCTGTTGTCTTGACATTTTAAAAGTCAAACCTCTTTCTCAAATTATCAAACCATCCCTTGCCGGTATTAAATTTTCCAGTTTTAGATCCTTCATCTTCTTTTTGCTTTAAGTTGTCACATACAATGACTTTGCTTTATCTCAAATCATATTAGAGTTTATAGGTATGCCTTTCCTATTATGCAACCCTGCACCCATATAAAGCTGCATTTTCAATACAGATACACGATAATACAAGATAAATAGGCACTTCACAAAAAGGACAAGGATTTTGTGCCTGCTAGCATAGCTGCTGTAAGAGCTTCATGAATTTCCTTCATGAAGGAAAAATAAAAAAATTATTTTTTAACAGTGGTCCTTACACTGGATTCATTTATCTTGAAATGGTGGGCAATCACAGCTTTAGACCCCAATCTGTGGTACATATCAAGTGACCCAAACTTTTCTTGTAATGCCAGGACATTTCTATGCTTCTTGGGAGCACTTTCAGCACTACTAGTGGCACTTTGTATGAGTCCCATAGTATTATTTAAGGTTTATGGTATAGCATGAAACACAACAAAAATGTCCACGTGAGAGATCACTTTTTACTGTGGTAAGAAGTTTATGAGAGAGACAAACTGTGCACATGGAGATGATTAGTATGGCATGGCATTTTAAATGGAGACTTGGATACTCACAACAGGAGCTCACTGCATTTGCAAAAGAAGGTAGTTAGAAAGTTATTATAGTAGTACAGTACTACTACAGTTAATTGTATGCAGTTATCACTTACTACTGTATCTTTATATTTATTTACATTTCCTTAGACTGAAAATGACACTGTGTATAGTGAGTGTGTGCACAAATTTTGATAAATTTTAACTTTTTATGTTAGATTTGTATATATCTTATGGTAGTAAAGGACAAAATAGATTAGTATCTACATATATTTTATGTATTCTTGACATACCTAACTTTATTTTTCTAAGCTACTTGGTTCATCTGCAAGTTATTTCCAATTGTTGCACATCTCCGATATATTTTCAGTGTATTTATTGAAAAAATATCTGTGTATAAGTGGACCCATACAGTTCAAACCTATGTTGTTCAAGGGTCAACTGTAATTGGAATTCTGAGGTCTTTAGTAGGACCATTTTTCCTGGCTGGCTCGGATTCCTAATTGTTGTCTCCCCAACTGATAAGACAACTGAAGTCCATCTAAGCTTCTCAGAGTCTTAGCTGTCACTTTGTATTTGCTTTCTCAGTGTTTTGGCCCTACAAGTTCTGTAAGTTAGCAAACACCTCAAAGGGAACAATGCCATGGAATGTCAAGTTTAAGAATATAAAACTAACCTCATTTTGCTTCTTTATTGCTCCAGAAAGTTTCAGCTTTTCTTTGATGTCCTCAAACATTTGTGTGTGTGTGTGTGTGTGTGTGGTAGCGGTGGTGGTAGTGGTGGTGGTGGAGATAGTGGAACAGGTGTGGGGTATTTTATCCAGCCTTCCTGGTAGCTTTCTGGCATCAGATTTATCTATACCAATCTATGCCACTATTCCTGGAAGTAGAGAACTCCCAGCTTGGTTTCTAAAAGAGTGATTTTCCTCATGTGCATTCAAAAATACTCATTGTCTGCTTCATAAAATGACATGGATCTGGATATGCACATAGTCACTAATGGGACAATGCTGGTCTTTCATAACTCCTCATTACAAGAACAGAACAAGCTCTCACTCAGTACTTCTGCACTTTTAAATCAACAGGTGTCCTTGGTAATAAACAAGAATTGATGAAAAATCACCGTGAGAATTTATATTCATCTTTAATGGCTTAATTAAGCAGCATTTTAAATTGCCATTCAATGCTGTTAGTCCCTGATTTCATATGCTACACTTGGCCAAGAAGAGGATATATCACTGGAAATCACAGATAATCGAACATCTCTTTTGGGTCACTAGTTTCAAGCTTTCTCTCCAAACTTTCTTTATTCTTAACCAGAAATTTTACTGTCTATAATATATTCATATTCCGGGGAATACACAAACACATATGGAAATTCCCAAAGACAAATGGGAAAAAAGAAGTTAAAAAAGCAGGGACTATAAAAAACTTATAAATGAAACATTATCTCTAGTGTAAAGAATTTTTTTAATTGGCAACTATGTGCCAGGAACTTCAGATATATTTTAAATCCTTTCAACAGCCCTGTGAGGAAGGTATTATATCCATTTACACATTAGGAAACCCACCCAGTGAGGTTACGAAACTTGATGAGAGGCATCCAGCCAGGGGGTGGCATTCCTAGGTAAACCAAGTAAAGAACTTCCTATCATTAGTAGTAAGATTACAACCATTTCTTTTTATTCCCTTTGAAAAAAAAGAAAGTCAAGAAGATCACCTATCAAGGTTTTGAGCAGATTAAAAAGGCAGCCTTTCAACACTGATTTTTGAACTTTATTTGTAGCTGAAATTTTTATTGAGATAATTTTAGTTTCACAGGAAGCTGTGAGAGATACCAACGGGGAGATCCCATGTACTCTTTACCTATTTTCCTCTGATGGGATCGTCTTACAAAATTATATTACAATATCACAACTAGGTTAATGAGAATATACTCATTTTATTCATATTGTTTATGCTCACTGTGCTTTACTTGTGTGTGTGCGTGTGTGTGTGTGTGATTTAGTGCTGTTCACTTGTATTACATGTGTAGGTTCATATATCCACCACTACAGGTGAAATACAGAACAGTTCCATCACCCCAAGGATCCCTCCTGTGACTCTGTTATAAGCACACAAATCTCTCTTCTACTTTCCCTCCCAGGTCCCTAACCCCGACAACATTTGGTATGTTCTCTGTTCCTAAAATTTTATCATTTCAAGAATGTTACAAAAGTGAAATAATATTGTATATAGTCTTTTGGCACAGGCTTTGTTTTTCTCAGTGTAATTTCCTGGAAATTCATCCTAGTTGTTGCATATATCAATAGTTTTATTTCTTTTTATTGCTGACTAGTATTCTATTTAAGGATTTCCCACAGTTTGTTTAACCATTCACCCATTTAAGGATATCTGGGCTGCTCCCAGTTTTTGACTTTCGTAAATAAAACTGCTGCTGATATTCTTGTATAGGTTTTTATATCAACATACATTCATTTTTCTGGAATAATGCCCAATAGTGCATATATTGGGCCATACAGTAAACTACATGTTTAGTTTTATAAAAAACTGCCAAACTGCTTTCCGGAATGGCTATATCATTTTACATTCCCCCAGAAATGTGTGAGAGATTTAGCGTCTCCATATCCTTACCAGTATTTGGTGTTGTCACTGTTTTTATTTTAGTTATTCTGTCATGTGTGTAGTAGTATCTTATTATGGCTTTAAGTTGCATTTCCCTGATAGCTAATAATGTTGTTTTTTTCATGCTTTTTGTACTTATTTTCATTCTCCTGGGGTTTGCATTATTAGTGATTGAAATAATAAAAGTGAACTTGATTTTTTAAAAATCCATCCTCATCTTCTCTCTTCCAGTGAGATTGTAGTTCCTCTTGACTAAATTCTTAATCCCAACCTCAGGGAATCATCACTAAGTTTTCTTATTCAAAACTGCAATTATCATAAATATGCTATAATGGATATTGCATTTATACCTTTCCTAGGAAAACTCTTCTAATATGACAAATTTCAAACATACAGCAAAGGAAACAGTATAATTAACTTTCATGTACTTGTCACCCCCAGCTTTACCCAAATTTTGCCAATATTATTTCATCGATTTTTCTATAATTGTCATTATCATCATTACTTGACAGAGCATTTTTAAGCAAATCCTCATGTCATATCATTTCACCCACAAATTAATACTTTTCCTGACAAGGTCAAATCATGAGATTCCCAAGATTAAGGGACATAAGTTGGTTGCGGAACAAAGTTTCAAAATGCTTTCTATTTTTATTATTAAAATTAGTGCTTACAAACTATGACCTATTTGGCAGATGAACTTCTTAGACTGTTTTAGTAATTTTTAAAAATATAATTGCTCTTTTTCTGGGCTAGATTTACAGGTTGTATACATATTGGTAGATTGATAGATCGTTTTGTGCTATGGTCTTGTTAAATGAAAAAAAATTTCCTTATTAATTGGATACTCATATGAAATAAACAAATGGATGTATTCCATGTATACAACAGGTATGTTTTCATTTTTCCCTTCTAACCATATAAAGTAGTTTCGTTTATGCCAGAGTTAATTTTTATAAACATGTTCGGCTTTAACACCGGCTCAGATGTCCTTGGAACATTTCTGCTTCTCCATGATATTACAGATGACAATGAGGTCATTTCACAATTGCTTCTTCTCTGAAAAACACAGCTGGCTCAGTTTGGTCAGCAGCATTCTCATTGCTGCATTTCCTGAGTCACCAGAATATTTCAATTGACCCCTTCAGAACAGATTGTATCTATGTAATATCCTTCCACAATAAAACATCTATAATCAAATGACTACAATAGCCACTGAGTGGTATGGCTTTCACCCTGGGCCGGAATCATTCTATTTCATATCCTTTTAATAACTCTATTATTTCCCTGAAACTTTAAAGTTGAGATTTTCTCAAATCAAGTATAAGTGATGTTTGATTTTTGTCCTCTAACCACTTCTTACCAGAGTTCTGCCTTGTGGCTGAATTCTTTTTGTAATTTTTCACAGCTGATAAGTTAGTTGATTTCCACATTGTTTTGAGGGCTTTTTTTTTTGGTTGGTTGGTTTTTATTGTCGAGTCACTTTAGCTTCTTTTTACACACGCTTACACATTTTATTGAACAACCTGTGGCAAATGCAAGGATGTGCTGAACAGAGGCAAGTAAGAAATATTAATATAACTTCAAGACCCTTTAAAATAACCTCTCATGGCACTCATCCTTTTTCTTCACAAAAAGAAAACTCAACACAATTATAAGTTAACTGTTAAGTGTGATTATGTGATTAAGAGCTATTTCTCTCCACTAGACTCTAAGCTCCATGAGGGTGAGACAATACGCTTTCTTATTGCCATATCCCTAGCATCTAGTACACTGCTGGCTCATAGCAGGCACTTATGTCAGTTAGCAAATTGCTGACCTCCGGCTCCAAATTCACCCTTCATTGCTTTGTCCAAGATAATACAGATGAAGCCTGCAAATATGACTTCTTTGCCAACTGACACTATATTAAGCTTTGTGAATAGAAGGTGCTGGAGAGACACTGGAAGAGGAAGAAGAGCTTTATCCTCCTAGTTCTGGTATGCTTCTCTTTCCAGGATCCTGCAGCACACATAGCTTCCCCAGTACCCAATAATCACAGCAAAATTGGCTTTTCGCATTCCTGGCTCCTGCAGTTTGTGGCAGGCTATGGGGCCCAGCAGCCAGCTACATCCCTCAGCATTCTCTCAGGTGTCTGTGCAGTAGAATGCCCCAGATGAGACACCTCCCTGTTAACAGCTTCCCTAGCACCTCTTCAGGTGGCTTTGTGGCACCAGGAGAAGCATGGCTCCACCTCTGTGACAGCTTCCTGTTGCACCCCAGAAGCAGATTTCGAGAAAGTTCTGTTGGCATAGAATCACGTTGACTTCTCTGCCATCCAGTGAGCCACAGCCATGCACTTTTGAACAAGGTCTGGATCTCAGCCTTAGAGGCCTGTTCCTTGGATGCTCTATTTCAACCCTAAGTGTAGTGGTTACTCCTTATAGCTGTTATTCTCATGTTGCTTAGAAATTGCTTTACTTCTTAATAGTCAATTATGCATTCCTCCAATTTCCTGTTATAGTTAACCATTCTTTATTTTAAACTTTCCCTGTTCAACTCACCATGTACTTTCTGTCTCCTGATTGGACTCTGACAAGACTGCTCAATACATATCTTTTAAAAGGAAGTAAAGAAGGAAAAAAGAAAGGAAGGGGGAAAAGAAATAGCGACAGAGAGAGACCTTAACTATCCCTGGTATCTCTGGGCCAGTTGTGCTTGTTTGCTGTTATTATTTGGAGTTAAGATATTTAGAAAGACAAACTGAATTTTGTCTAAATATGATTCTGTGCCACTGAATTATTAGTTCATATTCTCTTTACTCACTCTTTCACTAAAAAGTTATTGAGCATCTATTATTTGCCAAGCATATACAAATAGATTTTTTGGAAAATGAAAGAATTGATACATTTACAAAGAGAATTCAGACTATAAAGCCAGTAGAAATTTCCTTGATTTTAGGAATGCTAGATTCCAGAACTGTCTTCAAATTAGACTACCCGACACCTCTCCTCTTTCTCTCCCCCTCAATTCCTACCAGTAAATAAATGAACATCATGGTGTATACCTTAAATATATGTAATACAATTTAACTTAAATGAATGAATAAATAGGCCATTTAATTCCTGTTTCTTAAAATCTCATTGTCATGAAATGGTGCTTAGTGTCTAAATTAAATTCCGCATCCTCTTCTTCTTTCCCTTTGGACCTGGGCATTCTTTAGTTATAAACAGCAGTTCTCTAAATTCTTGTTAAATCACTCTTTTAACTTCTCTTCTGCAAGTTAAATATTCCATGGCATTTTATTCTTTCCCCATAGTTGTATTCTTTTTAATTATTTGTCTTCCTGTGCTTTGTCCAATTTGATCACATTCATCCTAAATGGCATTGTTCACTTCAACAATCTCATATGGAGTTTCATACTACTGACTTAACAGCTATTAAGTACCTCCTCAGATGCACTGGCCTTCTATACTTTGTTTATATATCTAAGTATCTATACCATGTTAAATATCTTTAATTACAACATTAAAAGTTTTTCTTTTTCTTTTCTTGAGACAGGGTTTCACTTTGTCACTGGAGGGCAGTGGTGTGATCTCAGCTCACTGTGGCCTTGACCTCCTGGGCTCAAGCCATCTTCCTACCTCAACCCCCAAAGTAGCTGGGACTACAGGTGTGTGTCACCATGCCCAGCTGATTTTTTTTTTTTTTTTTTTTTTGTATTTGGGGTAGAGATGGGGTTTCACCATGTCTTGCCCAAGCTGGTTTCAAACTCTTGAGCTCAAGCTATCCACCTGCCTCGGCCTCCCAAAGTGCTAAGATTATAGGCATGCACCACTGCACCCACCTCAATATTTAAAATTTTTCACAGATAAACTTTTCTTTTTCTTTGAGATGGAGTTTCACTCTTTTTGCCCAGGCTTGAGTGTAATGGCGTGATCTCAGCTCACTGCAACCTCTGCCTCCCAGGTTCAAGTGATTCTCCTGCCTTAGCCTCCCAAGTAGCTGGGATTACAGGCATGAACCACGCCCACCTAATTTTGTATTTTTAGTAGAGACGGGGTTTTGCCATGTTGGTAAGGCTAGTCTCGAACTCCTGACCTCAGGTGATCCACCTACCTTGGCCTCCCAAAGTGCTGGGATTACAGGCAAAACTTTTATATACCTGAGATAGAAACTGTGTGTATGGAAAAGATGGGAGTGAGGGGAAAAGGTTAGGAGGACACAGAGACAAACCTGGAAGGCAAATCATGATGGAAAGTTTCCACAATGAACACTTGGACTGCTGGAGGAACCATTTTTATGCACTTATTTACATACACACTAATATAATTACCAACTCTTATTTGTGAAAGAGGTCCCTCATTTCCTATGCAATCAGTGCTGTATGTTATAGAATGTAATGACAAGATGTTTCTTTAAAATATTCTTAAACATTATGTCAATTCAGAAAGGCCTGAGAGGACTCCCTGCAATTCACTGATTTTAGCAAAGATAAACAATTTTCCACATTTTATCACCTTTGATTTTTTTGAGATGCATCTCACAAATGGTGGCACACTACAATTGTCTTGGTGCCCTTGGCCTCTGGTTGCCCTACTGTTCCAGAGGGGGAGCTGAGGCAGGCACCAGCTCCCCACACCTCCACCCTTCTCCTGACCTGATCCTCACCCTGACCCTGTCTCTGACCACTTGATCCCTCCTGTCTCTGAAAAACTCCTGGATTTCAAATGCACAGATTTCAAGACTGGTCAATTTTCTTGGGTGATTAACTGCTTGCAATGCCTATTAGCTGCACAAGGCATCCATTAATGACTCTTGGGCAGGAAGTAATTGGTGAACTCACCTGGGACTGAGGAGAAGTCTAAAAAATCTTAGTATCTACACAATAAAATTTCTAAGTGATAAGAAAGCAAACAAAATCATAGTGCATTTAAAAATTGATGCTGTCTTAACATTTAAAAAAATACAATAATAACAAATGTTTCATATAAAGTGTGTCTTGCTGAACCCTAATGCCTTCTCACTCCAACCCCAACTCCAACCCACTCCATGGGCTCCAGTGCCATGACCAGTTTTCCTCTTTCCACGGATCCTGTTTTTCCTGTTGGAGGAAACTATTAAATCTCACTGAGTATTCCTCTATGTCACCTGTAACATTTACTTTGATGATGTAAATATTGAGATGGAGCAGGGACCCCTCTTTGAGGCCTGATGGGCCCACAGAAAATAGAAATAAAAGAAAACCTAGAGTCCCTTCGAGGAAAATCCCAGGCACCTAGCTATCCTTGAGAAGTAGCTAGCCTTATGAGCAACCTGTTAAGCAAAAAGGTAACTATAGCTTAAAACAGCCAAAGAAGTGAGAGCAATGAAATATTTGGTTCCCTATAGAAACTCAAGAGAACATCTTAATTTATGTCCCTGAGTTGTTTTGCAGAAACCCAGATACCCAACAAATGGAAAATGCTCTTTGCTGGCACACAGACCTCAGACATTAGGGAACTCAGGGCTGAACTCTGACCAATGTTCTTCATTCTGAATTTCTTCCTGAGGGGCCTGGAGGAAGTCAGGCCCATAGGCCAGAGCTTAACACTTTTTTTCTACTGACCCCAAGTTTTTAAGCAAAGCTTAATCAATTGCAAATCAGAAAATCTTTGAATCCATCTATGACCTATGGGCCCTGCTTCAAGATGTCCTTTTTAGGCTACACCAATATACAGCCTCCATGTATTGACTTATGACTTCACCTGTAACCGCTGTCATCATGTCTTTAAAAACCCTTACATGTAAGTCATTAAAAAGTTTGGGTCTTAAGCATGAGCTGCCTAATTCTCCTTGCTTGCTGCCCTGCAATAAATACCACACTTTTTCAGCTGCATATCCCAATATCAGTGTTTGGCTTTGCTGTGTCAAGCAGGTAACTCATGTTCAGTTTGGTAACAATCTCAGCTTTATTTCTGGGGCTCAACTGAATTAGTCTGAAGTACAACTCTGACTTTGAACATGGGTAAAGGTTAATTGCAAAGAAACAATTTCAGAAAGTTGCTCAGCCACAAAGATAAAGCAAAGTCTCTCATTCCCTCTGGTTGATGTCAGGTGAGCATGCTTACCTACATAGAACCTTTCATGTAAGCACATCTGGTAATTACAAGTCTTCCACAGGGACATTTTGCCTGGTGGGTGGCATCATCCTTTTTACTTGACAACTACTCATTGCCTTATAAACTGGGTTGTGTAAAAGAACTGTGAGGGCAGAGGGAACAAAATTTGAATATTTGTTCCATTAGGTTTAGAGAATTTGGATTCTGTTTTATAGCTTACCAAACAGCCACAAATCTAGTTCTATTCAGGGGATTTAATTCACATCTCATTAACTACCTTGACAAAATCCAACATTAGCCCTGAAAAGCTAATGTGATTAAAGAACTGACAGACATTACTTTTTTCCAACTAATCAAGTTAATTTTAATGGAGGTAATAATGTCTCCCTGGCAGGTTATTACGAGAATCAAATAAGCTAGCTAGCATATTTTGGGTGCTTTATAAATTACGAAGTGTTAAACATGTGACCACTGCAGGTCTCTTTATTCCTGTGTTATGCCCTCCATATTCCACCTCTTGTTTTTCTTTCCTTACCTCTGCCTAAGGTCTTACCTAATTATTTAGCTGAGGGAACTCCTCTAAGTCTGGTGTACTATGACCCATGTTTTCAACCAGCAAATTGATTCAATAAATATTGACAGAGCAATTACAGAAACAGTTTGGAGAGGTGAGTACTCCAACCCCAAGAATGCAAAATGAGAGAAGCTACCTTCTATCCCCACATCAAGACAGAGGGTCTTCCAAGGGAACATCAAGGTTTTATATGCCAGCTTCTGGAACCATCTGATTCCCTCTTAAAAACTTTAAAGGGCAAGAGATAGAATACCTGGTGCTTAGGAGTGAGCCAAAAACAAAAAAATGGCTGTGTTGGGCATTTGGGATCCTGTAGTTTGTCAGCAGAAATAAGGGTGTTTCCAACATACACACTGTCGGCCATGCAAGAGTCAGGGTAGAGTTTCCTGAGGCCCTTTTCCACTGGACCATACAGAGTAGCTCCCCATGAGGGGTGATAATGACCACAATCAAACACATTTGTTTCCCATAGACAAAGGAGTTACCAATTAGTTATCTGGAGTGGTGTAGGCATCATGCTCATGGAAGCTGCTGTGTGATCCACAAGGGACATTTGGATGATTTTACACAGATGTGTCTAACTTTATGGAGGCAGGATCTTCAAATATGTCACATAGATGCGCACTCAGATCACAAATACTTATTGGTATTTATACTTAAATCCACTTTGATATTCAGTATTGTCTCCAGTGGGAAGGCAGTGTAGACATTAAATAAAAGGACAGGAACAATAAACAATTCTGTCACCAAAGTAATATGACGGCACAGCATTTTTAAAAGATGTCAGTTTTATAGCCAGATATTTTAATTACATCTTATAGAACCACAGTGGAAAACAGCGTATTCTCCCCTATTTTACAGATGGAGGATCTGAATATAAGCTTAAGAAACTCAAGATCACACCCTGAGAAAAGGGAGGGAGGTAGTGCCAAAGAAACCCACCTAATGATTAAATCTTTGCTTATACTTCCATTGAAATAACATCTCAAACTTGTGCTGAATATACTGAGATTGGAAGAGAATGAACCTCTACCCATAACTTCCCTACTCACTGTAAATACCCAGAAATGCTCTTGTGTTCTCTGGGACCAGGTGCAAGCAGTTTTGCTCATATTCTGCATAACTTCTCTAGGAGACCAGGTCCCTCTCAGAACTCAAGAATTATGGCATGCATGTTGAGTCATGCCTGTATTCCCAGCACTATGGGCGACTCAGGCAGGAGGATCACTTGAGACCAGGAGCTCCAGGCAAGCCTGGGTAGCATAGTGACACTCCGTTTCTACAAAAAATAAATTAGTCAAGTGTGGTAGTGCACACCTATAGTTCCAGGTACTCAGGAAGCTAAAGTGGAAGAATCACTTGAGCCCAGGAGGCCAAGGCTGCAGTGAGCCGTGATTGTGCCACTGCACTCCAAACTAAGTGACAGAGTGAGACACCGTGGTGAAAAAGAATTACAAAAGCTGTATGATTTCACTGTGCTTACAGGTGACAAAAAGTCTGCTCAAGCAAAAAGGAGATTTATAAACTCTATCCAGGCATGGCTGGAAGGAAGTTGGCCTTAGGCACTTCCAGAACCATCTATCCAAATACCACCAGAATACCCCCACTGACACACTTCCTGTACAGCTCCACGTTTTGTGTATCAGTTTCTTTCTCTCCAGCTGGAGCTCAGCTAGGTGTGTGCATGTGTGTAGCAGAGAAATGGGGTACTGGTGTCAGATTCACATTCTTATGGCTTCATAGCCCAAGAGGAGTAAGAAAGATGACTTCTCATCTGTTTTTAAATGCTGGAGAAATAAACTGGTACATCCTTGGTCATATGCACAACCCTGGATATAACCACTGTTGACTGAGGAGAGCTACCAGAAGTAGCAAATCCTAGGGACATCCCCACCCCTTTGTTACCACACAGATGCTGAGCAGACTAGCACTAGAGCCACTTCAAAATGGAAATAAACTCACAGCACTAGGCAACTAATGTGTACAGTAAAGGAAAATGTTACACAAAAAGCGAACAAGGATTCACCCATGAAGCCTTGGATAAATGATTTTTCCAACATAGCAGGTTCTGACAAGGAGCAAGTTGTGAAACTCAATGTTCATTTGATCTTTCTAGAAGAACAATATCTTTTCTCTGGTAAGATAAAAAGAAAAGCAACAACTTGACTAGAAGTCGTGATGTGTGCTGACTTTATTGTTAGCTATCCTGACAATCTGTTGCATTATTCCCACATTTAGCAATGCCATTCCCAAGTGAAATAAAGGACAATCACACTGATCTATATCACTTTGGAATATTTATTATATTCCTTAATGCATTTCTTAACATGTATAGCACTCTTTAATCAAGAATATAAAGTCATCTACTTAGAATCACAATATCTTAAAGATGCATACTGGAATGATAAGCAAGTTTGAAGATGTAACTATCAACAATTCTTTTCAAAATCATATCAATATATTACTCTCATGAAACTTGCACATTCTAAGAAAGGTCATTCTTCCCCCCAGTACTGGGAAGGTATGCATTTAAGCACATGGCCAGCCAGAAAGGCTATTTTATATATGGTGTGTGTTACTTATTAAAAGCCTGTCCTTTCTCTAATATTGTACATTACACAATTGTAGCTACACCTGAAGACAAGTGAGTTTCAATGACCACCATCACCTAAAAACATGAATAAATTTCTATATTTAGGACCAGAGGAATGATATATTGTACTGTACTATGCCTACCTCTGTCCAGAGACCAGCTGTCTCACTTGTTCTTCAGGGTGTCTAGACTTCTTACCCATCTATTATCCGGGATGCTTCTGAAGTTACTCCCATGGGCCCCTGTCTGGTATTGAGAATACCTCTAAGGAAGTCTCTTTCAAACCTCATCTACCCACCATGTTTATCCCCTGACACTAAAAAGTTCACTGACTTCAAATCCCTAGACTTGTCCATCATTATTTTCCCTAGTTGGACAAGGCTGAATTAAAGAGACTTTGTTAAAGGAAGTAGCCTTGGCAGAAGAAAAATCATTGCTCTGTAGAAGTGTCATTCAATATTTAAAATCTTTTCCGAACCAAAACGAGAGCCTGAAAGTAAAGCACCTTTTATTTTTTAACTCTGCTGTCACTGCTACTAAGGATTCATGGTAAATTATCCTGCAGCCCTTCTTGGCTCGAGAGGAGGTACAGTACAAGTAGCCCACAGGGTCTCAATAACAGAAATATTCTCAAGGACCCTTGAGAATACAAAGGAATACTGGACTGTTTTAAAATGAGAAAACAGAAGAATCAGTTTCTTCTGTTCCTATTCCTATAATATGCCTTAGTCTTTGAAAAGCACAGACAGATAGTTGGTTTGAACTAATTATTTCTCCCTGCTCTCCCCCACAAGAGACATTCCTGCTTGCCTTCTTGGGCATTTCTTTAAAAGCAGTATGGCAAGAAGGGGGATGCTCTAGAAGATGTAATCATAAAATCTGAAGCCCCAAAAGAAAAGTCAGAGGAGGTTGAAGAAAAAACAATCATGACAGCAACTCTCCTAACCACAAAATCACATGTGTTATCTTTCTTTCAGGATTAATAATTAATAGTTAAGAGGAAGGCCACATCAATTTCTAGGGCCCTTCTTGGGGAAAGGTTCATATAATTTAGCATACATACCATATTCAGTGAAAATGCATTAAATATAATTACCTATTATAAAGACAACCTTCTCAGCACTTAACAAATGAGATAATTATAAATGCTCCTTTTGCTTTTTATTAACATGTCACAGCATGCCTAGAGAACAGTTTATATGGATGCATAAAGTCTGAAACCCTAGAAGAAAACTAATCAAAAACCACCTGTTAAATACACAATTATGATTACTGGTGTCCTTTCAATTAAATCCTATGTGTTTAAAATGAAAAACACGCAGCCTGGTACAAATATTCACGTTTCAATTTGCGATCTGCTGCATTGGCATGAGTTTTGGTGAAACCTGGTAAAAGAGGAAAAAAAATCAAGTTATGAAAAACTGCATGATATAAATCTCTGTCCTTTTAATTTCCAAATTTCAATCATGTAGGAAACAAGCAGCCTTGCCATAGACATTCCCTGGAGTTTCCATATGATTTTCTACCCTGAAACACTGAGACAGAACAGTTCTGTTTACATTTTGGGTATTTCATAGTTCTCAACCTTCTTGTATTAGCTCCTAAATTAAGGATGAACAAGGCTGGCAACAAGGAGCAGGTGGAAAAGGAGCAGAGGAAAACAAAGGATCCCAATAACCAAGCCCCCTGTCAGATCAATCACTGATCTCGGAGACTGATGCCTCTGAGACTTCATTTAAGACACAGTACAGGCCGGGCGCGGTGGCTCAAGCCTGTAATCCCAGCACTTTGGGAGGCCGAGACAGGCGGATCACGAGGTCGGGAGATTGAGACCATCCTGGCGAACACGGTGAAACCCCGTCTCTACTAAAAAATACAAAAAACTAGCCGGGCGAGGTGGCGGGTGCCTGTAGTCCCAGCTACTCCGGAGGCTGAGGCAGGAGAATGGCGGGAACCCGGGAGGCGGAGCTTGCAGTGAGCTGAGATCTGGCCACTGCACTCCAGCCTGGGCGACAGAGCGAGACTCCGTCTCAATAAAAAAAAAAAAAAAAAGACACAGTACAAACCCCAAGTCTCCAAGACCTCAAAAGAGATCCAGCCAATTCATAATATTGTTGAAAGAAGCTTTATGTAGTCTTTCAATTACCTAAATACATATTAATTAAGAGACATATGATCAATGATAAATCTTACCGGAAATTTCATAATCAGAACAGAAATGATACAAAGGCAATAAGAGGATTCCAGGTTATTAAAATATGGAAGTTAGAGCATTAAAACAATCAAATGTTGATTATAATTATGTTCAGTGTATAAAATAGTCAATGCTTTCCTGCAAATCTTCAAGCAGAGAAAAGTGATAATGAATGTATATTTAAGGTAGAGCTGGTTGCAGGAGAACCATAAATATAAGTGGTCAGTTTAACTGTGACAGATTTTTCAAAGTGTGGTACCAGGTTCAGATTCCTTAATTCAACATGGCAAATACTGATTGGGTTCTAGTTAGTAACAGTCCCCATGGAAAGAAGGAAATACCAAAACTTGGTGCTTTGTGAAATTCTCAAAGATGTGGCAAGTGAAATGAGCCCAATTAGCATTTTACCTTCCAGAATAAACAATATCTTCTTAAATTGATAAATGAACAAATGAATGAATAAGTAGATAATTAAGTTTCAAAGAACTAGAAGGGAGGTTCCTGATAGTTAAATCAGTATTAAAAACTGAAAGAACAGGCAATCATTTGGCTTTCATTAGGTTAAACAGTTTTAGTTCATTTATAAATAATGTCTGCATTAGCTCTTCATAATTAACTCTTTATGGTATCAAGAGTTAATGTCCTGTCTTCCATTTTTCTACTGAAGTACTAAACCAGAATGGCAAAAAGGTCTACTAAAAGAATAAATAAGAATAAACAAGAATAAAAAAGTTCAGCACGACTTGGTATATAGCTTAGGGTAAATGAGAATGCATTATGACTTATTTCCAAGAGTAGACATAGAGACAAACAGAATAAGTAGACAAAAAGTAATATCACACGTATACACAGATCTTCAACTCTACTAAGAATAACATTTAGTATTTAGATAAGTATGTCTCACAGTTCATTTTCTTTCTTTTTTTTAAACAACAGAGCATCTGTGGAAATAACTTAGTGAAACTTCATTTTTTTCCTTTTTTTTTTTTTGAGACGGAGTTTCGCTCTTATTGCCCAGGCTGCAGTGCAATGGCGCAATCTTGGCTCACCGCAACTGCCACTTCCCGGGTTCAAGCGATTTTCCTGCCTTAGCCTCCTGAGTAGCTGGGATTACAGGCAGGCACCACCATGCCCAGCTAGTTTTTGTATTTTTAGTAGAGACGGGGTTTCTCCATGTTGGCAAGGCTGGTCTTGAACTCCTGACCTTAGGTGATCCACCTGCCTTGGCCTCCCAAAGTGCTGGGATTACAGGCATGAGCCACCGTGCCTAGCCCAATTTAGTGAAACTTTTTTTTACTACAAATTATTTTCTATAGATGCTTCACAGCACTTCCTTGAAAAAGAAACTGGACACATTAATTTTTTTAACTAAACATCTGATCCTTTTCCTTGTTATGTCAGCCCTATTTTGAGCTCTTAATGTCATTTACATTCTCAATGTGAAAAATGACATCAAAAATAACGCTTTATATAGACTGACTTTGCCTGCTTTTTAATGAAAAACATCTACTAAATCACCATTTCTCATTCTGTTCTCCCAGTCTCATCAACACTGTCAATTCATGCAAGCCAAAGGAGCTTATTCTGCCAACGTGATCTACAGGCTAAGCACAAGGTGACATGATTTAGGTATAGAAGATAAGCCAATGATTTGTCTTCCCAGTGCATTAATATCCCAAAAGTATATTGCTTAACTCTGGTAGAATGCCAGGTCATAGTAGATACTGAAAGTATAAATTTATTCGATTTGGCAAGGAATGTCTGCAGCTGGCCTCTTTCAGATTCCACTGCAAACATATTAACAAGCAATGCTTTTACTAGTTTTTGTTTGTTTGTTTGTTTGTTTTGTCACTGGTTTGTTAGGGTATATTCCTGCCTGGAGAATAAGGCCAAGGCTCTTGGGAGCAAGAACTATAAATTAGTTCTATTTTATCCACATTTTACAGCTCAATATGGAACATACATTGGGTGTATGACTAGTGATGTCTGGAAGTTTATTCTATCACATAATGTTTAAATATGGATTACACTTTAATTTTTTAAGTTAAAAAGATAAAATTAAAGAAATACTGTTCAAAAGAGGTCCACAGACACATGGTTTATAAAAACACCTATTTTACACAGCTTAAGCATTCATCAGAAAAGAAACAACCCAAATAACCAATTGAAAGTTGATATTTTCAATGACAAAACCATTTATTAAGCCACAATTACTTTTGCATCAACCTAATACTTTGGCCCCATCAACTAATTGGCATACTGAATGCTGTAAGTATAGCCAAAAAATGAAGAAATTTGACATATTCATTAGCTTGTCACAGCTTTAATATGACATCATTTTGACTCTTTAAATATTTGGGAGACAGACTTCTTACAAAATCTGAGGACAGTGGGAGAAAAATAAGCCAAAGGATTCCTTAGTTGTGAAAATGTTGGGCCCTAGTAGCATAAAAGACAGAAGACTACATCAAACTTAAAAACTTCCATGTGTCAAAGAAAACAAACTTGTGGAATGGAAAAGAATATTCAAAAGTCATATCTGATAAGAGATTAGCATCCAGAATATATGAGAAACTTTGACAACATCACCAGAGAAATGCAAATCAAAACCACAATGTGATATCACCTCACACCCATTAGGATGGCCACTATTAAACAGAAGATAACTGTTGGCAAAGATATGGAGAAATTAGAACCCCTGTGCACCAATAGTGGGAATGTAAAATGGGGCAACCATTGTGAAAAACAGTATGGCAGTTCCACAAAAAATTAATAATAGAATTATCATATGATCCAGCAATCCAAATTCTGAATTATATATCTAAAAAATTTCAAAGCAGAATCTCAAAAAGATACTTGCACATCCATGTTCTTTGCAGCATGATTCACAGTAGCCAAGAGGTGGAAGCAGCCCAAATGTCTACCAACAGATGAGTGGGTAATGAAAGTGTGGTATATATGCACAAAGAAATATTATACAGCTTTAAAAAGAAAATCCTGTCATAGATGCTACAACAAAGATGAACCCTGAATACATTATGCTAAGCAAAACAAGCCAGTCACAAAAGGGCAAATATTTATGATTCCATGCATATGAGATATCTAGAACAGTCAAAATGATAGAAACAGAAAGCAAAAACAGTGGTTGCCAAAGGCTGTGGAATTAAGTGTTCAATGAATAGTTTCAGTTATAAAAGTAGATATCCAATATCATTTTGTCATCATCAGATTGTGTAGCAATGGAAATGCACTGCAGTAATTGATTTTGTAATAGGATCAGGTGATTTACTAGCTTTACAGTTTCAGATGCAAGTTATAAAAGTGCTAGAGATCTGTTGTATAACAATGTGAATATACTTAATATTACTGAATTGTACACTTAAAAATGGTTAAGATGGTCAATTTTTTAAAAGTTTTTACCACAGTTATTTAAACATAGGAAAGCATTACTGAACAGCATCACGAGCACTTGTAGAGCATGAACATATGTACACAGCTCTACCAATAGCGCTGGGGACAGGGGAGCCTTTATTCCCCACTTCTCATATTCCATTCCATGCGGAAGGACACCTATCTATTCGTGTAACTACCCTGGTCTCTGGTGGGCCCCTTATTGATGTAGTTAAATGATTATTTGGGCAGAGGAACCTTAACATGTGAAACTCAGCCTGACTCTTACTCTTCATTGAGGTCTTCACCCAGAAAGCAATGCTCTGTTTTGCTCTCAGCCATGTGGACGGAAGCTTAGCAATGAAGGCTCCCCTTGTGTAGGAGGCCTGGGTTTCTCTGGTGTTGCCTATATTTGGAAGCCGAAGCCTCTGTATTTGTGGGGTTCACATTTGGGAAGCCTGCTGCGGCTGTACCCTCAGGCCACATCCCTCACTCTAGCCTGTATAATAGTAATACTTTTACCTCTACCTGCTCAGCTCCCTTCTCTCAAGGGATTCAGCACTCAATCCCCAAGAAACAGCAAAGTCCCTATCTTGATAGCATCCACATTTTGAGGGAGAGTAATCATATGGCTGGCTTCTCTAGCTGTAAACAGCTCCTGACTAGAATCTCATTTTGGGTGTGTGCTGAAAGTTCCAGAAATATAATCAATATTTGCATTTCTACAACAAAATTTCCACAGCCTCTACCAAGTTCCAGATATATGATGACCTTCAAGATACTGCCCTCTGATGGAAAACTCCAACTTTCAATTGATACAAAATCATGAACAAAACTGTGACAGTCATTACAGATTTTTTAAAGAAGCTGTTTTGAGGGGTTGCCCAAGATGGCCGAATAAGAACACCTCCAGTCTCCAGCTCCCAGCACGAGCGACACAGAAGATGGGTGATTTCTGCATTTTCAACTGAGGTACTGGGTTCATCTCACTGGGGCATGTCGGACAGTCGATGCTGGTTCGTGGGTGCAGCCCGACCAGCGAGAGCTGAAGCAGGGCGAGGCATTGCCTCACCTAGGAAATGCAAGGGGGAAGGGAATTCCTTTTCCTAGCAAAGGGAAATTGAGACACACAACACCTGGAAAATTGGGTAACTCCCACCCTAATACTGCACTTTATCAATGGTCTTAGCAAATGGCACTGCAGGAGATATACCACACCTGGCCCAGAGGGGCCCACACCCATGGAGCCTCCCTCATTGCTAGGACAGCAGTCTGAGATCTAACTGCAAGGTGGCAGCAAGGCTGGGAGAGGGGTACCTGCCACTGCTGAGGCTTAAGTAGGTAAACAAAGCCACTGGGAAGCTCAAACTGGGTGGAGCCCACCACAGCTCAAGGATGCCTGCCAACCTCTGTAGACTCCACCTCTAGGGACACGGCATAGCTAAACAAAAAGCATCAGAAACCGCAGCGGATGTAAATGTCCCTGTCTGACAGCTTTGAAGAGAGCAGTGGTTCTCCCAGCGCGGAGGTTGAGATCTGAGAAGGGACAGACTGCCTGCTCAAGTGGGTCCCTGACCCCTGAGTAGCCTAACTGGGAGACAT
>NW_012117188.1:217450-257905 GCF_000951035.1 Colobus angolensis palliatus
AGAGCCCTCAGAAATAATACCACATATCTACCACCATCTGATCTTAAGCCAAAAGAACAAAGCTGGAGGCATCATGCTACCTGACTTCAAACTATACTACAAGGCTACAGTAACCAAAACAGCATGGTACTGGTCCAAAACAGAGATATAGACCAATGGAACAGAACAGAGCCCTCAGAAATAATACCACACATCTACAGCCATCTGATCTTTGACAAACCCGAAGAAAACAAGAAATGGGGAAAGGATTCCCTATTTAATAAATGGTGCTGGGAAAATTGGCTAGCCACAAGTAAAATCCGAAACTGGATCCTTTCCTTATTTCTTATACGAAAATTAATTCAAGATGTATTAGAGACTTAAATGTTAGACCTAAAACCATAAAAACCCTAGAAGAAAACCTAGGGAATACCATTCAGGACATAGGCATGGGGCAAGGACTTCATGTCTAAAACACCAAAACAATGGCAACAAAAGCCAAAATTGACAAACGGGATCTAATTAAAGAGCTTCTGCACAGCAAAAGAAACTACCATCAGAGTGAAAAGGCAACCCACGGAATGGGAGAAAATTGTTGCAATCTACTCATCTGACAAAGGGCTAATATCCAGAACCCACAAAGAACTCAAACAAATTTACAAGAAAAAAACAAACCACCCCATCAACAAGTGGGCAAAGGATATGAACAGACACTTCTTAAAAGAAGACATTTATGCAGCCAACAGACACATGAAAAAATGCTCATCACTCGCCATCAGAGAAAATGCAAATCAAAACTACAATGAGATACCATCTCACACCAGTTAGAATGGCAATCATTAAAAAATGAGGAAACAGCAGGTACTGGAGAGGATGTGGAGAAATAGGAACACTTTTACACTGTTGGTGGGACTGTAAACTAGTTCAACCATTGTGGAAAACAGTGTAGCGATTCCTCAAGGATCTAGAACTAGAAATATCATTTGACCCAGTCATCCCATTACTGGGTATATACCCAAAGGCTTATAAATCATGCTGCTATAAAGAGACATGCACACGTATGTTTATTGCAGCACTATTCACAATAACAAAGACTTGGAATCAACCCAAATGTCCATCAGTGACAGACTGGATTAAGAAAATGTGGCACATATATGCCATGGAATACTATGCAGCCATAAAAAAGGATGAGTTCATGTCCTTTGTAGGGACATGGATGCAGCTGGAAACCATCATTCTCAGCAAACTATCACAAGAACAGAAAACCAAACACCACATGTTCTCACTCATTGGTGGGAACTGAACAATGAGATCACTTGGACACAGGAAGGGGAACATCACACACTGGGGCCTATTGTGGGGAGGGGGGAGGGGGGAAGGACAGCATTAGGAGATATACCTAATGTAAATGACAAGTTAATGGATGCAGCACACCAACATGGCACATGTATACATATGTAACAAACCTGCACATTGTGCACATATACCCTAGTACTTAAAGTATAATTAAAAAAAAGAAACAGAAGCTGTTTCATGTGATAGAAATCATATTTTTTCCATTTTTTTATTATGGCTAATAACACTATGATATATATGAAAAAGTCTTAGTAATTATTTTTTTAACAGTGCCCAAATACTTCATTATCATTCTTTTTTTGATATCCTACAACCAAAATTTTGTCACATCCTATTATCTGATGCTGTCACATTTAGTCTTTTACTTTGGAATTCCCAGTATTTTCCCAACCAGCTAATATCCACATTATGTAGCTTTTGCCCATTCACTTATCCACATCCTTAGGGATACAGGACTTTTACCAACATATTTTAAAATTGTTTTGCACTAGGACTTTACCTTTTTTTCTTTATGTGGCAACACTGGCCAATCATTCCCTTCTAGAATGTTCACTGCCAGTTGAAGGCTGAGTTCTAGGGACTTTTCTCAAATAGAACTTTAGCAACTAGTACATAGTCACATATGGAGTACAATGCTAGCTATGCAGTGATAACCGCAGGGAATATTTTCTGAATTAGGACATGGAATGTCTTCTGAATTATCAAAAAAGAAATACTATCTTCGATGTACTTTTGTAATTAAATGTATCCTTATTGATAATCCAGGTATTAAGTAGAATATTTTATTAATTAGGGCACTCCAGCTCTAGCCTTACAGAGAAACAACCTCTTATATGTGATTTCATCTGTCAGAGTCTAAAGAGATGCCATTGATTGTGAGATGCTCAAAAACTAGTCCTCTGGATGGTTCCATTGATACCATACCTTTTCATTCTCAGGATAACACTGACATACAAATTAACATTGCATCCCACCATCCTAATTTGGAGAAAACAAGATTACATATCCTTGTGAAAAGAAGAGATGGCACTGAAATAGAGAGGGTCTACAGAGATACTTTTCATTGGAACAGCACCTTTTATTGGAAAAACAAAGCAAGAACAGTAAAAACCCATATTTTCATTCCTTATTTACATATATGAATAAAAAAAGAACTATATAACCAGGGTCTTCCTTTGTACATTCTCTTTTGCTAAAAAACTGAACATTCTGTGGATCTTGAAAATGTTATCTGATGAAAAGGTTAATTCTTCCACATAGAAAAAAAATAAAGAATAGCTGATTACAGATTGTTTGCTTTTCTCACTGGAGTAAGAAATCCTAAATAGTTAAAGTGTAAGCACATCCCTCCCCTTGAGGTTACTGAAAAGTTAATTAAAGATGTGCTTTGCATGCAAGGTATTACTGGGAGACTTGTTTTTCCAAAGGGACATTCAAAAAAGGTTAATAGACAAGGACCTTGGTAGAGTACCAGGAACAGTTATTATATGGATAATGAACTATGAAACACAAATTGTTTTTAAAGAAATGTGTAGGCCGGGCGCAGTGGCTCACACCTGTAATCCCAGCACTTTGGGAGGCCAAGGCGGGTGGATCACAAGGTCAGGAGATCGAGAACATGGTGAAACCCCATCTCTACTAAAAATACGAAAAATTAGCTGGGCATGGTGGCATGCACCTGTAGTCCCAGGTGCTGGGGAGGCTGAGGCAGGAGAATGGCATGAACTCGGGAGGTGGAGCTTGCAGTGAGCCGAGATCACGCCACTGCACTCCAGCCTGGGCAACAGAGCAAGACTCTGTCTCAAAAAAAAAAAAAAAAATGTGTTATGCACTGATAGGTACAAGCAAGGCATGTAGTACACAGGAAAGACATACATAAAATATATGTATGACTTATGAAATAACTTTTGTTAAATTAGTTTCTCCAAGATGTGTAGCTGTAACATTAACATATTTTCTTCTCATTATAAATATATTTCATTTTAATTAGCTTGGTTCTTAAATAGGTATGAGAATAATATCCCTTTCTGATATGGTTTGGTCATGTCCCCACCCAAATCTCATCTTGATTTGGAGCTCCCATAATACCCATGTGTCACGGGAAGGACCTGGTGGGAGGTAATTGAATCAGGGGGTGGATTTTTCCAATGCTGTTCTTGTGATAGTGAATAAGTCTTTGATCTGACGGTTTTATAAAAGGCAGTTTCCCTGCACACACTCTCTTGCTTGCTGCCACGTAAGATGTGCCTTTGCTCCTCCTTCACCTTCTGCCATGATTATGAGGCCTCCCCAGCCATGTGGACCTGTAAGTCCATTAAACCTCTTTTTCTCTATAAACTACCCAGTCTTAGGTTGTCTTTATTAGCTCTGTGAGAATGGACTAATACACTTTCCTTCATTTCTTCAGAGACATTTTAGTTTTACTTTTGGTTAACTTCAAACAGACTGAGCCATGCTTTCAATGCCATTAGCTAGGTGATTGATTTATGAATAAGCACTTATATTAAAGAGCAATTATTTATATTTCAGTAATATTCTATTTTAAAAAGGGATTTGGAGGTTTCTTAAATCGATACTCCCCTGACATATTTATCTGCTTTGTAAGTCTGAGTGTTTTATGTACTTATCTTCAAACACAGGGCATGTCTGTTTTGTGATGATTAACCTGGCGATGTCAGAGGCCCAACATTTTAATATTTTCAACAGATGAAATATGGCATAGAATTTAGAGAAAGTCATAAGTCATAGATGGGTTTAAAAATAAGGAAGTATAATTTCTCCATATGTGGCTCACATTTTTCAGTTAATCAAGTTCAACCACAGCTGCCATATAACCAAAGAACAGAGGAATACAAGGGCCTTCAAAACATAAAGTAACTTAGAGCTCAAGCTCAACCTTGTTTCTAGCAGCTCCTGGTAGTGGGTCCCCCTCCTGCTTCTGAGTCCTAAGCCAAACCTTGGCCCGTGAGTCAGAGGACAGCTCTGTTCCCACCTGCTCTCATCTAGAGGCACCCTTCCTTCTACTCCTGTTCACTGCAAAGGTCAACTCCAAAAATGATCACAAATTAATGGTTCATGTCCTGTAAACACCCATTAATCAAGACTATAATATAATACAAGTGGCTGGATTTGTTCACAGAAATACTTACTGCAAAATCACACCCGGTACTCTTCTGTATGTCATCTACTGTCAGGCCTTCCCAGAGCTCAATCAGAGTCAGCCCTTTTTTCTTGTCCACATCAAACACAGCCTGTCAGAGTGGGAAGAAAAAGGACAATGACAATTTCCATCACAATAATTATTATATGGCACAAAACAGAAATAACCTCACAAGTTATATAAAGGAAAGACAAGGCCAGGTACGGTGGCTCACGCCTGTAATCCCAGCACTTTGGGAGGCTGAGGCGGGCGGATCACAAGGTCAGGAGATCGAGACCATCCTGGCTAATATGGTGAAACCCCGTCTCTACTAAAAATCCAAAAAAAAAAATTAGCAGAGCATGGTGGCAGGCGCCTGTAGCCCCAGCTACTTGGGAGGTTGAGGTAGGAGAATGGCATGAACCCGGGAGATGTACCTTGCAGTAAGCCAAGATCACGCCACTGCACTTCCAGCCTGGGTGACAAAGCAAGACTCTGTCTCAAAAAAAAAAAAAAAAAAGGAAAAAAATACGACCCAGGACAAAAGAAAAATCAGCAGTGGAAAAATGTCAACTGTAACTATGATATTTTGGTGAGAATAAATGCCAACTCCCTAATCAGCAATTACTTGTGGAACAGTGTTGATGCCAGAAAATAAATGAGTGTTGACCATGGATGGCATTTGTTCCTATTGTAACCAGTTTTTAAAAACTACCTCCCTTTTGTTAAGTCTAACACTTTTGGTCAAAGGTCAATTCGTGATTAATAATGATTTGAACAAAGAAAGGAATGAAGAAAGAGGGAGAGAGAAAGGGAATTTTTGGAAGGTGAAAGCACATGAATGATAGGAAAAAAGTTTATAAATGCTGTTGGGTAAAGAATTACAGGAAACAGAAGAAGGTGCTTTGAAGTGTCTAAGAGTAATTATAAGAGGATAGCTATCCTGGTCCTGAAGGACATGCAAGTAACTGTTAAAATTATTCTCAAATCCTGTGAAAACATACAGTCTCCGAAAGAGAGCATGGGGATCTCCCTTTGCTATGTAAATCAAATGAAGATGCTTATATTTAGGGCAAGCACCAGAAAGCCAATCTCACCTGAAATATTACATCATTCTGGTCCGTAACACCAGGTGTTGGTAGTGCCAATTGATATGGCTTGACCTCAGCAGATAGACCCCGCCTGTTGAATCTGATTTAGAACACATGCTTTCACACTTAGAACTATAACTCGAGTGGAAATGACCTAATGACTTTATAGAACCTTCCGCCCAAGAATTCTTCAAAACATTCTTCTCAGATAGTCAATGGGTCTGCTTAGATACTTGCAGTGGCAGGAGGCTCACTTATTTCAAGGCAGATTGTTTACTGAAGGGAAGTTCAAACCGTAAGAGCTAAAACTGCTTCTCCTATGGCTTTAACTCCATGCTACAGTTACCCTCCAGCACATTAAGTACTGTTCCCTCTTGCAGTTCTCACGGTTTCCTCTTTCTCAGACTAAAATGTTATGCATCCCAGAGCTTTCCTCTCCTCTAGAGTTAACCTAAATTCAACTATTGTTTGCAGGCTTAGAATTTTTATTTATTTATTTATTTATTTATTTATTTATTTATTTATTTATTTATTTATTTATTTATTTAGACAGTCTCACTCTGTTTGCAGGCTTAGAATTTTTATTTATTTATTTATTTATTTATTTACTTATTTATTTATTTATTTATTTATTTATTTATTTAGACAGTCTCACTCTGTCGCCCAGGCTGGAGTTCAATGGCCAGATCTCTGCTCACTGCAACCTCCACCTCCTGGGTTCAAGTGATTCTCAAGCCTCAGCCTCCCGAGTGGCTGGGATTACAGGCATGCCCTACCACACGTATTTTTAGTAGAGATGAGGTTTTACCATGTTGGTCAGGCTGGTCTCAAATTCCTGATCTTAGGTAATCCACCTGCCTGCCTCAGCCTCCCAAAGTGCAAGGATTACAGGCATGAGTCACCGCACCCAACTGATTTTTCAACTAGCTTGGAAGTCAAACCTTGAATTGCCACTTTTGAATACGCTAACTAGGAGGGTAATATCAAGACACAGCAACACGTAGAGAAAAGAACCCCAGCTTTTGAGCTCCATGAGAATTCCACTCTGCTGCACAACAGTTATGCAACCTTTAGTGAACCTGTCTTTGCATCTGTAGACATATATAATAAAAATGTACTTCCCAAGATTGTGATACAGGACAAATATAAGAAAACATACTCTGAGCACCATCCCTGAGACAGTGGGGGCAGCACACAAGCAGTTTTTTACTTTTTACTCCTTAGTCGCTTAACATCTCACTTATATGTGACCCCAGATCAAAGCCCTGAAATGATTATTGACTCTAGTTGATTAATATTTTTCCCCAGAAACACACATCGCTGGGACCAGTGATAACTGCATTCTTGGTTTGTCTGATGAATTCACAGATAACCTGGTTGACATTACTGGAAAAGAGGTTTGAAATATAAGACAAAATGTTTCAGTAAACTTTTCTTTTGCTTGTACATTTTATGTTCCAAAAAAGTTTTCTGGCAGAAATGTGTGTTTCAAGAGGAAAAAAATAAATGGATAATTTAGGAATGTTTGTATACTCATTAGCTTGCTTCATTCCAAAATGACAATGAAGTTTTTAAAAAATGAACACTTTCTTTGCAGAAAATGTGTCTGGAGCACTATTGATAAGATTTGCTTTTTCTTGCATTCTGAACAACTGTCAATTTATAAAAACAGAACAAATAAGAAAAAAAGAGCATCTGGGTTGTGTTATTAAGAACAGGCATGGGAATGATTTAGAGAGAAGATAACTGTGGTATCAAAATTTAAGGCTTCAGTAATCAAGGAGAATAAATCTATCACAAATTGACTTATTGCTTTTAAAAAAACCTTATTAACACATTCATCAAATCCTAATTAGATATATTAGAAAGCCAAGTATCTATTAATTTAAAAAAGGAAACTTACTTTTGAAATATTTAGGAAACTTTCCATTTAGTGATATAAGGTGCAAACAAAAACTTGACAAAAATGGAGACTAAAACCTAAAAGCCACAATAAATTGTTCAACTATCCAGAATATTGCAAGTATTTTGTCTAAGAGATAAATGTTAATTACTTTATCCCCATGACAAAAGCTTACATTATGGGTAACAGTGAATCACAGGTAAGGTGCTGGTGAGGAATGCATCTTTCATTATTTCATTCTCACAGTTCAAAACTAGGAAATTAGGGTCATAGCATCCTCCAAATTCTCTTTCAAAAGGCAACTGAAAGGAATTTTCTCTAGATCTGATAATGGCATTCTAGTCCATTGTCAGTGAGGGCTGGAGAGCTTCATTGCCCTTAATGGCACTGCATTCTCTTTACTCATTCAACAAGTATTTATTGAGCACCTACTATGCAGAGCACAGCGATAGACATGCAACCTTCCTTTCCTTGAGGTACCAAAAGTTCCAGACGTAGATGCCCTTCTCTTTACTCATTCTAGCTATACAATGTCATCTATAATTAAGGCTCTAATTATCCCCATATGTTAATGACGCCCACAAGTTTATTCCAATACTGACTTCTCTTGTGAGCTCTGGATCCAAATCTTCAATTGTTTATTGCAGTATCTGACTGGGTATTCCCAGGAATATCACAGTGAGGCTGTCCAAACTGAACCTATTCATGTCTTGTATTATCCTCTTGCTTCTCCTCCTATAGTCCTGGGCTTCCTAAAGGATGCACAGGTCAAACATTCTCTCTAGTCAGAAAACTTAGGAATCTCCTCTGTCTTACCAAGAATGTGCAATTCATCAAGTTAGGTCGAGTCCATCTCCTAAATCTCTTTCAAATCTCTCCATCTGTCCTATGGTTTAGAATTTTGAGATTTTTTGCCTAGATCTATGGATCCTCTTAACTGGCTTCTGCCTTATCTGTTTTCTGCCCACTTTACATAAAAGCTTACAGTGTTTTTCCTAATGCAAATCCAATTTATTGTGTCCCCAACCTTAAAAAAGTGAAAAATCACTGAAGGTTTCCTTACCGCCTTCCTTATAAGACCCACAGTTCTTAGCAAGACATCGAAATCCCTCCATTATTTGACCCCTCACTGCCTTTTCCACATCAGCCTTCAGAATCCAGTCATGCCCTTGCTTCAACCAGCTCAACTTGCAGGTTATAGGACAAGCCATGTTTTCTTCACACCTCTGTGACTGCATGTTTTCTTCTTTTTTTTCCAGAAGGTCCTTGTTGGTTTTCTAACTTATGAAATTCCTACTGATCTTTTGAGGCTCACCATTCAATCCAGTTTTTTCAGCAAAAAAAGCACAAGTATTCACTGAGTATGGGTTGGCACTGTGCCAAGTGTTAGATAAACAGTGGTGAGTGAGACAGGCAGAAATTAGAGTTTATTTCAGTATAGTGGTTTATGCTAAGTTAGGATTAGTGCAAAGATACAGAGAAGCACCCAGAAAATTTGGGGAGGGATTGGGAAGACTAGCAAGAGAAATATATAGCCAAGATATAAAGGATGAGCAGAAATTAGCTAGATGGATGGGGTGGGAAGAATGTTCCAGAGAGACAAAAAGGATGTGCAAAGTCTCAAAAGAACATGGTCCAGGGAAGAACGGAACGTAGTTCACAGCATTTTAGTATGGCTCAAGTAGGGAGAAAGTTAAAGTAGAAAGAAATAGGCTAGAGGAGAAAGGTACATACTATGAAATGCTTTGCAAGATATGTTAAAAGCTTGTATTTAATAACACCAAAAAGCTTTCCCTGATACCTCTGCCCACGCTGCTGGGCAGTTTTTCTCTATGCCCCTAGATTAGCATCTGGTGTGTGCCTCCATATGGCCTTTATCATGTCAATTACCCTGACTGCTGGCAAGGCTGGATGTTTGGTGTCTAACCCTTCTTCCATGTTGTCCTTTAGGACAGAGTCTTTGCCTTCCTCCTTTCTGTAACACACTGTTGGGAACAACCTGGTTCAAAAGTTTTTAAAATGATAGTAAAGTTAAATACCAATATAAGTTATAGCATAAGAATACATTAGATTATGAGTGCCAAAATGAACAGTGGGCCACTATGAGAATAAATTGTTGTGTGCTATGATGGTACAAAACCTCTTCATGATGAAGAGGGAAACTGCATTAGGTTTAAAGGACAGGTAGTATTTGGGGAGGCCGAGGATCAAGTGGGAGCTATGGCAGATAGAAGAACTGAACTGGTAAGAACAAGGGCAGGGTACACGTGGAGGTGAGGAGAGGGCTGATGGAAGGAGGAGAGGACCCACAGGAAGAAAGTTTCTGGAATTATCTTTAGAAGGACTACCACTTTTTAAAAAAATAAACAAACAACCAACAGGGTAAAAGATTGCTTTGCTTTTATCTTCAAAGTAATGGATTCTTTCCAACAAGCCCTGTTCAGAGTTTCGGGGGGGATTCAAGAAATGGTAAAGATTCAGAATAGATGGTGGGATAAAATATTCTGTCCTTTTATCTTGTTCTTTATATGTCACCTTCATGGCATTCCACATAAGTAGTCCTGCAGAAGGCATCATTCAGGACAGAACCTCCCTTAAAAGTAGCTTCTGGAAATAATAAGCCTCCTAGCCCATTTCAAAGACTGCTTTAGGGTGCTCACTGTCACACCTCAGTGAAGTTAGTGAGTTAGATTAATGCCAAGACACTAATGCTACTGTTCTTGGCAAATGGAACAGCACTAAAAGAACCTGATATACATAATTCTGTTTTATGGCTTCTTCAAGGTACTGAATCAAGAAAACACACCCTCCCAGCTAACTTAAAAGCATTAAGTCATTCCAACATACTAGGTTCAAATCTGAGTCAGAAGGGTGACTACAGGCAGCTGCTGGTGATGCTTCTCTGGTCTGAGCAGCTTTCAGTTGTACTACTGACCAACACGTTCCAGCTAGTAAGAAGAATCTAGAGAGTCACTGTGTGTTTTGAAACCCCACTCTATAAAAGACAGCAGAAAGCATGCAAGAAACAGAATCCATTTCTTGGCTTACGGTGGGGCCTATACTATGATTTGCACTGAAACAATTAAAAACCCAACTTACACTGAATTTCTTAAAATCCAAAAATTTGTACTAGTGATTTAGAAAAGGTAGAAATAATATATTCTTAACTTTGCATATATCATCATCCAGCCTGACATTGTAATAGTCAAAATATAAAGATCAATAAAACTTTTCTCTGATTATAGCACACTGTCAAAGTTACCAAGGTCAGTGATTCAATTTTGCTTGTGTTTCCAAAGACTTGCACATAAAGAATTCTACATTTAGAAACATTAAGTTGATGAGCTTTCCTATTCATTCTGCCCACAGGCTAAATTAATCCTGGGACTACTGGTGTAATACACTCTTAGAAGGTAACAACAATTTCTGTAAATGTTTACTTAAAACGTGGTTAATAGATAGCAAATAAGAGAAAAAATACATTTTACCTTTTCAGTAATAATGCGGTTGACACACTGCTTTCCAGTCAATGGTAATGTACATTTCTCCATGATTTTATGTGCATTTCCCTGTTTTAAAAAGAAAACATCAAAAAGAGTAGTTAGGGAGCAATTTTTATTTATAATTGACATAACTATAGGATAAACAGAAACTATCAGAGAAATTGTCTCCTAAGTACAGACTCTTTCAGAATTTTTGCACAGTTACGTTTTTTACTTTTTATTTGGAGGCAGCTTCTGTCCCTGAAATAATTTAGGGAATGCCAGATGAATGGCCAAAGGCAGAAATGATTTAATTGGGAAACACCCTGCCAGAAATTTGACTTCTCAATCCTCAGCCCTTGTATCATTTGATGTGAAATTTCACTAATATCCTGCTTATTCTTCCCTTCCAATGAATGGTCTCCTTAAAAACTGTGAGCAGACATCTGCCCAGGATGCAAAGCACATACAGAACACAAATGCATAAGTCCCTTTTTAAAAAATACTTTATCTGTTAAAAAAGTAATATGTACATGGAAAACAGCAGTGCCTTGCCTCCCTTCCCCAATCTTAGAGTTGCTCTTAACTGGAATCCATTCTAGTGTTTTTTGTTTGTTTGTTAGCATTTTCTTCTGTTTCTAACATTTTCTTCTTATATCCACTTTTAAAATATTATGTTTACCATGTTATTTCTTGATTAATCAATTTTAGACTGTATCTACTAATTTCCTATTGTGGCAGAGGAAGATTTAAGAAAAACTAAAAGTGGAAAAAATGTTTTCATTCATTGACTCCTTCCTCCAGCCCTTCCTCCCACCTGCAATGTAGAATTGGCCTCTGAGGCATGTCTGAGGAACAGAGTTGAAACACTGGCTCTGAGGATCTGATCTTCAGATCATTTTCTTCTATTCATGATTAAGCTACTTTTTAAGAGTCAAGCACCAGAAGCCTAAATTATTGTCTCTCTTGGGGCTGACAGCTACTCTACCACATTCTAGATCTTCTCCAAAAATGACAAAATGCTTTTATTGCTTTCTTTTGGATCTAATGCACCCACATGTGACGCCACTGTCATCCTTAGCCATCTCAATGTTTTACCTACTTAAATGCACACCTACTATCTAGTTTATATCTCTCCCAAAACTGGTGTCAGGCTAAGTATATGGGCAGAAGCTATGAATTTCAGATAGGCAGGCTCCATTTAGATTTCATTCCTTGTGATAGCCTGCCAACTCAGCAATGCACTAGTAATTAAAAGGCCTTAATGTACTTAAGCCAGTGCAAGGAATAAAAGACATTCAGTAGTTTTTGAATAGATGCATGTAAGAATGAATGTGAAAAGAAAAGGAGGTCTATTGGGAATCTTGGATAGATTTTTTTAAAAACTATTACCTTAGTTCAGACAAAACTGGTGCTAAATACATACGAAGTAAGTTGACATAACACCTTTTAAAACAATTCATATGTTTCCAGATCTTACTGTATAAGAAAATTTATAGTTGCAGAAATAAAGTCTCATTTTCACTTCACTTCTAATTATTTTTCTTTTAAGATTTCAAATTCTGCACATGACACGGAAGCTAAATTAAACAGCTGAAATTAATGACGAATATTTGAACTTCTACAGTTGTCAGGTCTCCTAACATTTAATATGTATCAAGGCATGTCACAACGAATTCTGGGCCTGACTTCAAACAAAGTGAAATATCTGCCAGCCTCTGAAGAACATTTTCTCCAAGGAGCTCTTACTTTGTTCTCATTATTTGAGCAAGATCTACATCTGGCATGAAAGCAGTCACTTGGATTTTAATGAACAACCAACTTCATTTTAGGAGAAATCAAGGATTTCAACTGACAGAATTGGCTATGTCCTACCAATGGAGACCTTTTTCTAGACCATTCTCTGCATACACCCTATAGCATAGTGGTTAAGTGTGTGGGCTAGAGCCAAAGGACCTGTGTGTAAAACCTGGCCATGCCCCACGTTGTCTCTGTAAGAGCCACATGCCCATGCTTCTCCATCCACCCTACCTCGAAAGATTCGGGTAAGGTCTACATGAAATGCAAGGGTCCAGCACTTAGTGCTTAATGAATATTAGCTGGTACTGTTTTTATACAATCCATAATTAATATTTCTATAACCTGCGAGGAAATTAAGTTCCTATATGAAGTCTGACATAGGATTATGTAGAAAATGGCCTAAATACAATTCCTGAGACACACAAAACTAGCGAAAACACAACACAAATTTGGGGGCAAACCATATGGCTCTCCTAAGAAACTGGCACCAAATGTATTCCTGTTAGAACAATGGAGCTAGATGATTCCATTCACATTTATAGTGCCAAGACATAACACAGATCAAGAAGGAAAAAGAAAATGAGATGCAGAAAGATTTTTAAATGTCACAATTTCAATATTCAATAAAAGGTTAGCTATGAAACCAAAATATGACTAGCTCCCATGTTAGCACTCTATTCTAAATATGCTGGGCTGAGCCCTACAGTGTGCTATGGCAGCTGCATATATTAGTGACACACAAAGGAGGAACAAGTGCTGAGTTTTTAGCATTTAAAAATAAATCCTAGTAAAGGAATGCAGTATGGTGTGGCAGCAAAGAGCACTCTACTAGGAGTCCAAAGACCAGGTTTGTAGTCTTAGTTCTGCCATTTAACAATTCTTTGGTCCCTTAAATTCTTTGTGCCATAGTTCTCTCTTATCCTTTGCCTTATCCTCCTTACCTGATCATTGTAGGAATAAAATGAAATGTTCTGAAACTGCAATAAACTAGGGTGAGTTGAATCTATGTGCAAATATCCAGGGTTACTCGGATCTCATTCATGCTTATATATTGTGTTTCTTTCCTTCCCCATGAAGGGTGGTCAGAAAAGGCAGAGAAATAGATACAAAGCATAGCACTAAAAATGCTTTGTGCATTGTGGGGTGGGTCACACCTGTAATCCCAACACTTTGGGAGGCTGAGGTGGGAGGATCACTTGAGGCCAGCAGTTCTAGAACACCCCAGGCAAGACCCTATTTCTACAAATGTTTTGAAAGTTAGCCAGTTGTGTCTGTGTGTGCCTATAGTCCCAGCTATTCAGGAGGCCAAGGCAGGAGGATTGCTTGAGCTCGGGAGGTTGTAGTAAGCTATGCTCATGCCACTGCACTCCAGCTTGGGCAACAGAGAGAACTGGTTTCAAACAAACAAACAAACAAAACTTGACTAGTCCTGAGGCTCCTGATTTCAATATGTCCTTACTTATTAACTTCATCACAACCTTTGGTGAACATCTACCTTCTTTCCTGCATCAGCTTCCGTAATCTTTCTCTTTCTCCTTGAGCACTTACAGGCCTCGAGCAATACATAGGGTAATTCACCATTTTCAAGTGACTAAGCACTCTAGTACTTTCTATTGCTCGCTTCATGGTGATCTCTTTAATTCTTTAGATGTCTGAATAAAATCCTGGGCCTAAGTTCTGCAGTATTAAACAACTCTAGTTAAACAGTAATAAATCCTTTTGCTATCATAACAATAAGTTTCATGTTATTGCAATGAACTGAATCCCAAATCCAAATAAGCTCTTTATCACAACAGAATGATTCCTTGCACTTCATGTCAACATGTTCGCCTGAAATCTTTAAGACTGTGCTTTACATAAAACCTCATTTCACGCTCATCTTTTCTGTTAAGTGCTTGTTAAATGTGGCTGCAATACACACACACACACACACCCACAGCACACACACACATACACACACACACACACACAGACACACACATGCGTGCACATATTTTTTCTCTCAGGTACTTTCTTTGGCAAAGCCCTAATGATCAACTACAGAGAAAGCAAGTTCTGGGATTTGCTTGTTCCTAAAAAGACCAAGCCTTTCAGCTTTTGTTCATGCTGCCTATTACCTGGAACACATACCACCACATACCCCATCACCCCAGATTCAAATGGCAACACCTTCCTATTCAGGATTTGGCTCAGACACCATCTTCCCTAGGAAAACCTTCATCCAGCATCCTCATCTGGTGCTGCAGTCATGTCCCACGGGTGTCCCCAGTCTGTGGCCCTCCTGGGTGCTCCTGTGCTTCCTCCTCCCTTCACATGTTAACCTCTTGCCACCATGCCCACTAGATGCTGAACTCACTAAGCTAAGACTATTTTTCTTCATATGCAGCCATGAGTAGAACATTAGGCAAACCACAGTGATCAATAAAGGCTGCATTTCTGATTCAAGGAACTCCAGAGGGGAGCTATAAAATGCCATGTGACTAATGTCTATGGACCACTAGAGACTGCTTTTCTAGTTCTAAGATAGGTACTTGTACCTTCCTAGTATCTCTGAGCTCACTAGAAGCAGCACAGCTAGCAGAAGCACATGACAGGGCTTAAAAGACTTTGGTAAGACAGATAAAGGTGCGATAAAAGGAAGCAGCAAAGACACTTTAGGACTGTAGCCCAAAATATACAAATGTGAAAGTAAAGAGAGAAACACTGAATTATAGTCATTTTACCTCTTCCACCTGCTCCCTTCTAAAGCGTAAAGGAACTTGCCATAATTTGCTGAAAAGTAGGACTACAAAGGCTGAACTCGGCAAGAGAATATTAAATACTTTGTCTGGTAGAACAAGGAAGCCAACGGCAGGTCTCTCTTTGGGCTTGCCAAAATATCATGGATGAAGCCTGATTATCAACACCCTTGCTCATTCCTTCTCCTGCTTAATCTCAATGCTTAAATCAAGTATACCAAATACCCACACGGATATAATAATGGGAAATGCTGTATTTCAAAATACATGACTGTCACATCACTATAACTGATGTAGCTGGATTATCTGTAAGACAAAACATACATGCTTGAGAAGATAGATACTCCATTCTCCACAGTGTGATTATTTCACACCATATGCCTATATCAAAACATCTCATGTACCCCATATATATATATATATATTCTTATGTGCCCACAAAAAGTTAAAAAATTATTTTTTTTAAAAAAAGAAAAGAACAGGATTTGCTAAAGAAAGAAAATCAAGGTACACAGAATAAAAGGAAAGAATGAGATTACTCACACTGCATTTGTCCTCATGGGATATGATTGACCTTTATACAGCGCCTACTCTATAGGGTTTCCAACAATCCACACAGAACTTCAGTGGAGAGACTCAGCTAACTTAGAAATACAGAACATTTGCTATTACAAATGATATGTGGAGGTAACATATGGAGGTAATAAAAGTTTGTGGTTACAGGGATATTCTCAAGGGGAAGACCAGCCAAATGAAATAGTAGATACAGCAAGCCATTTGCCTGAAAACCCGTCTTCAAGGTTTTGAGATCTTAGAATAGAGAGCCCTTTATATACTCTATCATAGACATTTCTTATACACTGTATCATAAAAATCATTATCATAAACATACTTATTTTTTCTAAAGGTTGTATCCTATGATCTCTAACCTCTAGATGGCAGAGCACAGAAGTCAGCAGGAATTACTTTCTCTTTTCATTCATGAAGTGTTGTGGTACCTTAGAAAGCCTCTGTTAGCATTAGTTTTCCTTTCTATTTTAGAAAATGGGAGCCTTTGCACGCAAATGCAAAGCTATTGAATTTAAAGTGATAAGCTTAATTAAATTCAGTAACACATTTTAAAGAGCTTTACTAGTTGTTGGACTGTGTTCTGCTTTTTTTCTCCTATTTTATAATGTTTTTGCAGGCATTTCTATCATAAAGGAGAAATAAAAAGGCAAAACCAGGTAAGGATTTATATTTTTTAAAGGTGATTTTTTTTCCCCCCAAACAGAACCTGGCTACTATGTATTCTTATTGAAGCTAGGAAAGAATTATAAGCTTTTATAAATGAGAAAAAATTAAGCCAGATGAAACTCTTATTAATTATGAATTCTCCTAGCAAAAGAATACTTTTATTTTGAGCTACTTTTCAATGTTGCTGAAAATTATTTGAAGAATGTCTCCCAAGAAAGGGTTTTCCTTAAAAAGCCTTCATATTTTTTTGGCTTTTGATAACATATTTCATCCAAAATAAACAGGATTAATAAACTCCATTTACCTTTTATAATTCTTCTCCACAAAACATGAAGTCAAGATAAGATAGCTTTCAGTTCTGTATGAGACCTGTGCTATCAGACACAGATTAAAGGCTGAAATGAAAGGATACTTGACTATAATTTGAATCAAGGTGAAGAAATAAAGAACAGCAGGAAAGGTAAATATAAAAGGTCATCTAAAAGCAAATATAGGTACACATAAAGGTACATACAGAAATATAACATTTCCTTTAAAAGACTGTAAACACAGTTGCATAAAACAGCAATTACAAATACGTTCTGATGGGCAGATGACTACAGAGATCGCTACAGTTTATATGATAAAGGCAGCACAAGCCAGGAGAGAGTAAGTGAAGCTATATAAGAGTATACTTTTTAACACTACTAAGATTAAGGTAATCCAAACTAAAAAACACAAGGTTTCTTCTTTTATTCACAAGGTTTATTCTCAACTTCATAACAATTATTCTTTTTATCCCTTCAGAATCCAGACTTCCTACTGTAATATGAAAATCTAAACCTGTTTTGGTAATAGAGCTCTCATTTTGTCTCCAAAATTAAGAAACCAAGCTTTGTTTGTTGCCATTAAATGACAACGGTAACTGAATTCCTTTGCTTTTGTGGTCTGAAAGTTATACTCAGGAACATGTTTCCCGTATATGATATTGAGAACAAAACAGATTCTTCATGTTGTTAGTGGTAATGGTACTTGCCAGCAGAAAAGCTTAACAAAAGGAAAAGGAAGCCCAGAGGCAGAATGCATGGACTCTGGGCTTGGTTTTCCTTTCTATTTTATTGGGCAACTTAACCTCTATGAAATTCTGCCTCTAGAAAGAAAATATCAAGAACCATCTCATGAGAGGGTTATAACGATAAAATGGAGACAGAAGTATGCAACAACTTGAAAAGCTTAGAAGTGCTTTCTATACGTTCAAGGTGGATTATTTGAAAAACTAATTCAACAAATATGTATTCAACCACAATGTACATAAGGTTGTATTCTACTTGGTGCTTATAACAGAGCCCGTCTTCATGGAGTTTGCATTCTGCTGAAGAAGGGGGAGGAAGGATCGTCTGAAGACGGAAGACTTCTGTTGTATATAATAAGGTAGTCAGAGAAAGCTTCTCTGGTATTTTGAGTCTGAGTGAAGGGAGGGAGTGAACCACATAGATAGCTGGGAAAAAGCACTCTAGGCATAAAAAAAAGTGCAAAGATCCCAAGGCAAGATATTCTTACGATGTTCTAGAAACTTTCAGGAAGTGAGTGAGGATGAAGTTAAGTGGGCAAAAGAGATAACAAATTCAGAGAGGTTGTTGGGATGGCAAAGCAGGGGGAGTCTACAAACCATGGGAGTCTTGAAGACAGTAGTAAGGACTCTGGACTTCAATCTAAGTGAGATGGGAAGCCATTGATGGTTTTTGAGCTGACGAAGAAGTAGCATGATCCCATTTACATTTTGGGGAAAAAAAATCACCGTGGCCACTGTGTGTGTTTAAGTGTGAGTATATTTTTTCCCACTCAACATTTCTCCCTTTGTTCCCTGAAAAGAGGGACCTAATTACAAATCTCTTAACATGCACCATCCTCCCGCACACCAGTGTCTCTTCTCTTATTTCCTGCAAAACTTAATCCCTGTCAAGCTGCCCCATCCCTCAGATCTGCAAATACTCTGTACATCCCACAGGAATCCTCTTTGTTGCTCCCCAACAATGGAACTGGGAATGAGATGCCGGGTTCTGCAGGCTCTGCTTTGCTCAGCTTTCATGTTAAGTACTGATTTCCATGACTACCCCCATTAGACTGGGCTGCCTGAAGGACCACATCTCTTTGTTTATTTCCTCAGAGCCTGTGATAGTGCTTTGCACATATCAGGTCCTCAGTAAATATTTTATGTCTGAATAAACAAATAAATTACCACACTCATAAGATAATTTTGCCAAAATTCAAGACAAAACATCAAAGACTATTCCTTTGGTCATTCACAATATCTAGAAGACAGAAGGAACTAAACCAGCAAATTCAAAAAACATTGACTCATTCATCTGTGATTTTACAGAGGTAGGAATAAGTCAGATAAAGAGGGGGTGGGCACTGAATTTAGAAACACCTAAGAAGAGGAAACATCAGGATATCTTTCCTTAGATCTTAGTAGACCTTAAGTTCTGGGGGCAAGGATGAGGTAGGCTGCTGGGGAGAGAATCGCAAAGGCAGATGGGCTAAGTAGAACCAAGCAGTGTTGACTATGTTTACAGATTTTAAATAGCAACAACTCCATCCAGCTTTAGTTTTAAACCAGTCAGTCTGGCAATCGTGTGCTTGATTACCAGGACGTAGGGGCAGTCAGCAGTCAGGGACCTTTGGAATTCTGCGATAGTGATCTATGCAGATGTAAAGAAGGCCTTAACAGGGATAAGCAGAGTAGAAATATATAGTGGGGAGCGGACAGCAAGAGTCACGTTGATGCAGTATTTATAGTGCTTGGTGTATGTAGGGGTAGGGGCAGAGAGGGACCATGGATGCCCTGCAAAATGATAGCTGGGAGATCACTTCTCTAATTGGGCCAAATAAGCAGAACATATTTAGGGGGAGTGATGATTTAGTTGGTGAAATTTGTTGCAGCTGAGGTGGCTGTGGAACAACCAGGTGGAGCTGTCTAATAGGAAGTTAGAAATATAGTTCTATGGCTCATCAGAAGATTCTAGTGTGGAAAAATGATTAAGGAGCCACTGAGTGAAAAATAATAGTAGTTGGTACCAAAGATTCAGATGGCACCTTAGAAGGCTGCAGAGGGCATTATAAAGAGTTCTGGAGGGAACCCATAAAGGAACGAATGGGGAATCTATCTATGGATACAAGTGGTGGAGGCAGCTCTGCAACCCACAGCACATGGTTTACAGGTTTGTACCCAAGGCTGCTGCTGCAGTCAATGCCTTTATCAGACAGAGGGGACACAGAAAATCTAATGCAATTGGCTTTAACTTTAAAGACATACCTCAGAAATTACATACATCATAAATACTCAAATCCCACTGATCCAAACTTGGTAGCATGGATGTATCTATGCACAGGAAGGCTAGGAAATGTAGCCAGTCACTGGGTTTATCTGTGTGCCTGGATAAAACAGGGAGGAGTCTAATGCAAAAAGGAAGAAATGGAGATAGGTACCAGAAGATATAATTAGATTTTTGCTTTATTTTCTTTTAAACACGTTGCTGATGTAAGTCTCATCTAAGCAAAGAGAGCTTTGTCCAGGGAAAATGGAAAAAAAACCCTGAAGCTTCCCGAAAGGGCAGGTGTGGCTGGGACACTGGTGCAGAGGTAGCTTTGTGAGGATGTGGCATGGTGCAGTATGAACACAGGCTGCACCACACTGAATCAAACTCGAGCTCTATCACTTTCCTGGATAAGCTTCTTAATACCCATATCTCAACCCTACTTCAGAGGATCAATGAGATTAAGCATACGCAGTGCCAAGCACAGCACCTCTACCTGGTAAGGACTCAGCTTGTTACTCTTTTCCTTTCTTCTCATTTTTAAAGGGCAGAAGATAAGATATACTTACAAATGAAAGAGAAGCTTAAGAAGAAAGGTGGCTGGACACCAAAAAAAATTTTGCCTACTTTAAAACTTTGCCTGGAACTCTGATGTCTAGACTTAAATGAAAATCAAGTTACAATGCCAGTCTGTCCCGTGTGCCTGACATACGTTGCAGAGGTAGTCTAAGGGCAAGTGTTACTCCAGAGGAGTACCCATAGGTAGCCAGGTCTCAGGTTTTAGAAGCTGCTGGAGTTTGAACTAAAGGCAGTAACTGGTTGCAAGAGTTTCCTTTGTCTTACTAAAATAACAACAAAAAACACATTTTTCCAGTCAGGCAATGCTATATTTATAAACAACCTGTAACTTAACTGTAACCCTATAGATAAGGAAAAAGGTAGCCCTACCCCAAAACCAGTTAATAGCTCCATCCACTTACAGAAAAAAACAAAACAAAACAAATGAACAAACAAAAACAGCAGTACAAGAATACAAGACTATATTTCTCAAGTTTTAATCCTTCTTTGCAAACTTTACTCCCATGTCTTAAAACACCTTAGAGATTGCTCCCCTAGGCTGTTCACTTAATCATAAGGCAGCAGAAGTTACCTGGCATGTCTAAGAGAACAGATCCTTAACTGGAAAAGTTACCAGGAGTGAAAAACCTCTCTTCCCTACCTCCTTTCCAGCTCCTCTCAACTTTTAACAAGAGCAAAAGATGCAAAAAAGATATAGCAGGTTCCCTGTCTTCCCGTGAGCTGGGCCAGTAACCATGAGTCCAGATTAACAAAATAGTAGCAGCTACATATTCGAAGGCCACAAGTAAAATGAGAGGGTGGTGAGAAGAGAAACTGTTGATTAGTTTTCAAAGGTTAACTGTTAAGTGTGAATAAATCATTACTATTATTTTAGTCAGAAGTACATTGTTTTATTGGCTTGTTGAAATGAAACTTATCTACGGAAAAATACCTGATTCCAATTCTGTTCTAAAACTCAATGCTAATTTCCCCACTAACAGAAGGAAAGAGGTAAAAAATATGATCTTTCTTCTGTGGAAAGCTTTAATATGATATTTCTAGTCTGAAGTTGATGGCACCATTTATTTTCCTCTACCAGAAATTCCAGCTGAGGAGAAAGAAAGGACTTGGGGGGAAGAAAAGAATTTGCAAAATATAGGCCTAATGTTTTAAAAATGAATACACAAAAATAAACTAAAATAAGTTGAACTTCAGTGCCTTCATGTGTCAACAGTAAGGTTAACAACAAAAAGAAAGTCTGAAAGAGTTTTTTCCAAATAGACATTATGTTCCAGAAAAGATCTGGATTTGATTTGCATGCTTGGCATCTTCTTGCCTCTGAAATGAAGTGTTTTGGATGATTTGCAAGGCATTCTCAGAAGTCACCTGTGTTGGTTCCATTTCTATTGTTCCATATTTATGCACCACTGCTCACCTCCCACTGTTTACTAAACAATTTATGATAACACACATTTATAGCTGTTTTCACAACAAAATCATTTTGTGGCATTCATTTCTCTGTAACCAAACTTCCCCAGGGGAAGCGGGTGGGATGTGAATCTTCTAGTTCCGTGCTTTAACATAATGCTGCATCACTAAACAAGAAGAGGGCAAATTAACTGTCATTTCCACTCAGATTAGCAGGTCTCAAAGTGAGAAGAGGTAGATTTTATTTTAAAACTAAGAATGATAAAGAATAAAGGAAGATGAAGAGAAGGCAAAGAAGATGAAGAAAGCACTCAATATCAACTTTTCAAATCAGCAGAAGTCAATGGATTCAGGTTAGGAAGGCAATTAAGCTCAGTTCGTTCAAAGACACTGAGTCAGGAACAAGGAAGAAACTTATACTGATATTCCTTGGTGAGACAGCTGGGCTTTGGAATCAGAGACGCCAGGTCTAATCAGAGCTCTACTAGTTCTAATATAACTTCAGGCAAGTTACTTAACCTCTACAGCTCTGTTTCTGGACATACTAAGAACACCGATATCAAGTTCATGGGCTCATACACATACACAGAGCTTGGTGTATTGTTGGCACACAGTAAACACTAAAAAATGGTAGCTATTATTATTTTAAGAATGTAAGCTTCATGAGATCAGTAATTTTTGTCCAGTTTTGGTCGCTGTCACATCTTAGCATGCCTAGCATGAAATAGGCACTCAAATATTTAAAGATTTATCAAAATAAAAGAGCTATCACCTAGTCCATTATTTTGTAACATCTGGATACGGCATCTCACAGCTGTGAAGGCCACATGGTCCATACGAAAATAACTGTTGTTAAGATGTATGTTCTGTGGTGGCTTTTCATTTCACTCCCAGATAGCAACCACTATAACCATCTTAAAACCTGAATCAATACATCCATACCAACATCTTTTCACTTCCTTTGGAGATATTAAAGCTTTTACTTTTAATATGTATGCAGGACAAATATTTGAAGAACACGCTGATGTTTGGTTTCACTCAAAGTTAAACAACTATTTAGCTAAATAATAAATGTTTTTGTCATCTTTTTCTCTCAAATGTAAATGCTATCACCTTGAATGAGCCAGAGAAAATAAAATCCACAGTTAGGTGACCTGGTGGTACACTGGGTTTTGATGTATTGTAAATTCCCAAAAGCAGTACTTAGGGAGCATAGTATATGTTACCTTTGCAGAATGCTCCATGGTGACCACCACTTTGGTTTTGGCACTGGACACTAAATCCATAGCACCTCCCATTCCTTTCACCATCTTCCCCTGCAAAACAAAAAATAAATAGTTCTGTATCTTTCACTTCTTTTGTATCTTTCACTTCTTTTGTATGTGCCAGAACAAAATTAACTTGCAAAAATAACCTACTAGAATCATTAAAAACTCATTGTCCTTCATTGCTTAGTGCTTGAAGTCTTATAACGTAATATTCTGTCATTCTATTATTCTGTGGTTGAAGGATAAAGCTCAGGATAAACATTACGTCACTTTTGTTAAGTGTGGCTAATATGATTTTCTTGACATTTTAGCAATAAGACAATCAGTGGATTAAAAAAAATTAAAAACCTTTCCAGAATTCTGGGACATAACTATTATTACAGTATCAGATTGAAATCCAAACACCCCTGACATCCACTTCTTTCTTTTTAAACACAATCAACTCTACTGAGTCTTCAATTAAGGGCACTTTCTAAAGTACCCTTGGATTTCCAGCAGATTAAAATTCCATTATGTAGTAGTAGACTGAGGCATTAATGGTGTTTTTCTAGTAATGGCTAATATGAAAGGTAGCTCTGCCTTTCTAACACTTGGCATTTATCTTGCTCTTAGAAAAATAAAATGAAAAACATGCTTGCTAAGCAAAAACAGAACACAGAAACAGAGTTCAGGAGCATTTCACCATTATCATTCTATTTTTGATCATCTGGCCATCCCTTCTTTCATTATACATTTTACCAACCACCTTTTATGTACCACATGCTCTGAAAAAGTCCCTCCATCTATTCTATCTCCTAGTTACAGAGTTTGGAAAAAGCAAGTGTTTCCAGAGATGGTAAAATGATTCTTACTCAAGTATATTGAAGAGAAATGTCTTTGAACTGAAACCTCCTTAACATTTTATTTATTTTTTAGCCCAAGTCCTCTTGCTGATTTTCCAGTAAAGTCTTAGAGGGCTTTTAGCTCCTTTTTGATAATGGTAGAGCTATAAGGAGATCAGGAAATGCACTCAACATGCCTTTAAAACAGGGTCTCGAATTCCATGACTTCAGAGACATTTTACAGGTCAATGAAACAGAACATGAACATGAATTAGATGAGCAGTATGAAGAAAAGAAGTAGTCACCACATTTTTGTGGTTTGGACTCTGTCAATAAATAAGACAGATGGCAGCTGGCAACAGCTAGGGGGCAAGGGATGAGGGTGGCAGGGGAAAGAAGTGCAGAGTACAACATGACCCTGGTTTCAGACAGTTTGAAGCAGAACATAATGTGCAAATGTATACTTTTAAATTTCTATAAGCAATGCCTTCATTCTTAGCTGCAACCCTAATAAACTGGGGGCCAATTTATTAAGTTGGCCATAATATTTCTGTAGAGAACACTGATATGGTACAAAATATAAATAAGTGAGAGATGGAAGCAAGCAATGTCTATCAAACTCTAATGAGAAAGTTCGAGATTTGTAGAGCAACAAAAGTCACTAAAGCAACCCTATGATAAAATGTGTCAATCTGCTATGGTAAGAACATCCAAGCAGCCTCAACTTCTATATATAGTGTCCTTGGCAGACTGAGGGGGCGAAACCAAGCGAAACCAGAAACCAAGCTAGAGAGTTAAAAACTCCTTGAATTAAAAGTCCCTGAATTAGAATACCACAAGCAAATTCTGTCCCCTGTGCCACAATGGTTACATAGGTAAAACCTTATGCCAGCCTCTAACGAGAAGGAAGCCTGTCCAATTTAGATGAATCTGATTTATACATTTTAAATTACTGTCAATTAGTTTAGAAATATGTATAGAGGCCCTGCAGGGTATGAACAACTGTGCTGGCAAGAATATAACACACTATAAAACATGGTAGACCAAGCTGTCTGTTTTTGTTGAAAACACTCTTGACTCAATATAAGTGAATAGCCTTCACTCAAACAGATTCAGCTGGCTTGATGTCTCATCCCCAAAGCACATGTTACCACCTTTACAGCACTATTTTGATTCTTAAATTTAATGCTTTTTTTCCAAGAATGAAAAATGCACAAGATTAGGTGCAGAACACCTGAGATCTATCCTGTTAACTATGCAATGGCAAAACACCAAATCTCTCTGAATTTGGGTTCATTATCTATACACCGGGAATAAGAATATCTGTCCTACCACAGAGCTGTGGTGAGCACTGTATGAGACGATATATGCAAATGTGTAATAAATAGAGTTTATAAATGTATTCACTTATCTTCAATCACTTCAACTTACTGAATGTCTAGTTTAAGTGTGGCTCTATACTAGGGTGCTAGAGAAGAACAAGGTTCTTCTCCTGGAAAAGCTTGTTGCCTATGGAAGGAAAAGTATCCATGAATACTAAAAGACTCAGACTACAATTTCTTCCTCTAAAAGGAACATTTTCATCTCTCTCCTATCACAAAGTAGAGATAAGTGTCTTTTCCCTAAGCCTTTGCACTATTCGGTATGTAATGCAATCACAGTGAATTTCAACTGTTCTCTTTTCCTCCCTTCCCTCTTTCTCTCCTCTCCATTATAAATATTTGGATGAGTGAGTGGATGAACGAATTAAACCAACAAAGGTATAACACTGAGGATGCAATTGCTGACTGTGGCTGGGGAAGCAGGCAAGGAAGGAAGTAGCTCAGGGAGATTCACAAATGAGAGGATTCACAAAAGGAGCCCGTCAGGTGGGAAGAGCAGTACTGTGAAATATACGAGCAGTATCTTCTAATGGCATTTCTAGCAGGTTACAGGAAAACCTTCAAATATCTGGTTTTCCTGCTTTTAGTGTGTTCATTGTATTGGAAACAGAAAATAAAACATTTCCTTCCATTTTAATTCCCAAAGGATTTCTGAAACAGTCAATTACTAAAAAGAAGAAAAGGTGTTCTATTTATGCCAGCAGGAAAACAAAACAGGGTTATACAAGGCATACTCCCTGACAAAAGCGGGAAATGCATCATCATGCTTCACTCCAGCTTAGCTAGGCATTCTTCTGGGATGCCACTACTTGCATCTCCCAGATCTCTATTCCAGCGAGGAGTGGCCATGTGCCTGAGTTACAGACAATGGAAAAAATGGAGGTGATATCTATGATTTTCAGCTCTGGCCTACAAAAATCTCTTTCATGCAATTCATGTTTTTTCACCTTCTGCAATCTGGATGCTGACATCCAAAGCGACTTTGGAAGATGGTCAAGTTTCCTTCAGCCTTGGTCCTTAAAGGACCATCTGTTGTACAGCCCACTTCTTTGGAATCACATTGCACCATTCAATATGAGTAAAACATAAGTGCACAGGGTGCTAAGCCACTCAAACTGAAGGGTTTATTTGTTACAGAAGCTAGTATGACTAATATATTAAAGTGGCACCCCAATTATATGTAAGGGTGAGAATTCAGTGTCAAATTAGAACTGTTATAGCTGCACAACGGAAGGGGATCTGAGCAAGGCTCTTAAGGGGACATTTTACTACTGCTCTCTGAGTGAGGTGACTATGCCAGATGCTGTGCTAAGCACAGTAATTCACCTTTCTATCCAGATGTCCAACACACTACTTGACATTTTGCAGAGGTACAACATGATTTCTGAGTGAATATAATGAGTGAGAGAATGAATGAATGGAAAAAATTTTGAGAAGATGAGAGCACTACAAGTTAAGGGAATAGCTGAACAGGGGAATATAGATTCCACCCCCATCCATCATCTTCGTCCCCAAAATTCAACATCCTATTCAACATACAAAACAAGAAGCTGATAAAACGGGGAGATTAAGGAGCTAAAAATATACCTTTAAATAAGTCACAGAGGGAAAGTTATACTTGGGGAAAATAGGCCTATAATGAAGAAGAGCTTCTGGGCATGATTGAAGCATTGGGCCAGCATGACACAAAGTATGGCTTTCTTTAAAATCTCATCAGCAAACATACATTTCTTAAATGATGCAACTCTAGTTCTGAAATGCGTTCTGGCTAGCATAATGGAGAGATGATTGCTGGATGCTCATTTCATAGCCAACTCATCTTTTTGCTGTTAAGGATTGACCCTGATATCAAGTAGGAAAGATTCTGCAATAAAATGAGCTAGCAATGCTGCATACTCCATTACAACAATTGTACAACCTTTCTAAAGATACTGATTCAAGTATCCTCAATTCACAAGTATTTACTCAGAGGCTATTATAAACCAGGCACCAAGACAGGAATTAGAAATAAAAGATGAATATGATGATTCACTTTTTTCTAGAAAATAGATTTAAGCTGATATCAATAATTTCATCTACTTTGATCCTATTTCCTAATACTAGAATTTTAAAGAAAGTAAGAGAAAAACTATTATAAATGCAGTAACATTAAAAAGTCAACGCATCAAAGTATAAATATTACATTGGACTCCCCCCCTCCAAAAAAAAAACAGGAATTCAAGTTGCAAACATGATCTTTGGTGATATTTTACGGATTTTACAAAAAGGAAAAATGAATGCATTTGAAAGGTTCTGTAAAATGCTATTTAAAATAAAGTACGGAACACACTGAAAATCATTCTTGCCATCACCTTTATCATTAGTACATAAACAGTAATGGTTCATTTCCAGATGTTACCTCTAAATATTCCGGTCTTAAATGAGAAATAATTTATAATACATAGAAACAATTTTTAAAGCATTTTAAAGTAATGCTATATGCCATAGTAGAAAGTGTGAATCTATTGGAAGTCAAAGAGAAAGATGGTTGTAGAATGATTTATGAATAAAACTAGCTCTTGTTGCTCAGTATTAAATACCAGAACATTAAGTACCCACCCTCAATCCAAATGTAAGCCTCTTTATATCTGTCTTCCCCATTATTAAAAAATGCTCTATAAAAGAAATAGTCCTCTAAGCATGCTCCTAGCTAAAGAGTAGGAGAGAAAAAAAACTGAGAAAGATAACATTAATTTAAACATACACAGGTTATAAACTTATTTCTCTAGGAAAAATAAGAGACTTAAAATTTGCCATAATATAGCAAAGTTATAGCACAGTTACATAAGAATATTTCTCTTTTCTGTGTTATACTTTCTTTTAAAAAACCAAAAATAGTTCTTTTCAAAGATTAATTGCATTTTCTAGGACAGGTGAATTGATTATGTAAACCAACTAATATGGAACGAGAAATATAATTATATTCTCTATTGTTAGGTTAGAAAAATTACTTACAATAAAAATCAGTTATCAATCATTATATGGGCTTTTCAAAAAAGCATGTCAAAAGAGCAGTATTCTGATAAACTCAAAATTTTATTTTAATAAGCTCTTTTGTTCCTGTTCTCTCAGGGACCCTGTATGTCATCAATTAGCCCCATTCCTTCAGTTTCTCCATCCTCTCTCCACAGCTACTCTCTGCTAATTCCCTGGAGAGACAAAATCTTGTTTCTGTTTGACTGTGCCCTTGAAGTGAGAAATCTACTCAATCATGTCTCTAATAGTTAATCATCTGATTCAATAGACACCTTGTGGGTTTACTTTACTACATTCCTATATCTATCTACTGCAATCATAGTGTCTTTCATTCACTCCTTGAAACTCTCCACTTAGGGTCTTCTATGGTCCTGGTTCCTCCTACTGCTATTGAGGCTTTTAGTTTTCTACCTAGCATCCTTTTTCTCAGAAGACTTTATATGTTGGCCAAATTAACAGCTCTGTCTGCAGCTCTTGTTTACTTGTTCTCCAAGAGTGACTTCATCTAGTTTCACGATATAAACTGCCCCATCTCTGATGAGTCCTAAAACCACATTTCCAGCTAAGGTCTTTCCTCCAAGTTTCAGACTTCAGTATCCAAAAGTGTCCCTGTCACCCTGTGGCACATCCTGTTAACTAATTCCCAAAATTGTTCCTTTATTCCTGAGCTCATAGTTAGGTTACATTTTCCAGCCTTCCTTGAAGTTACAATTGGTCACATGGAATAAGTTTTGGACAATGGAAAGTGAAAGTGATGTATACTACTTCCAGGGCTGGACCATAAAACCCTGCAAGAACAATCCTCACATTCTTCTACCTTCTGCAAACTACAAGTTGAAAATGGTGGAGCCATCGGATGGAAAGAATCTCAGTCCCTGAAGTACTGCACAGAAGAGAGCTGACTGACAATTAGGGATACTCATTTGGTTCTAGGTGAATGAGAAATAAAAACTTCTGTTATATTAACACAAGCCTCAGCTCAATATGATCCCAACTAAATTAAGTATCTTAATAAAGGCAAATCTCACCCACCTGCAAATTTCCTAGATCAGTTAATGGCCAATCATTCACCTCAAGATCCAAATCAGAAACCTCCTTGTCTCCTGCCGCTCCCTCATAATCCACATCCAATCAGTCACACAACTACTAAGAACTCCACTTCTCCCAACATTTCTTGAACTTGACCTTTTCTCATCCTAGCTAAGATTCCCATGATTTCTCCCTAAAGAGTTATAGTAGTCTTCCTACTGGTCAACCTGTGTCCAGCTTTGTCCCTCTCTGTCCAACTTGCAGCCACAAAAACCGTCTCTCTAAAATGCACATCTGAATAAGTTGCTCCTCTGCATAAAACCCTTCAGTCATTCAGGATAAAGTCCAAGCACCTCAGCCTGGCATTCAAGGCCTGTGATAACCTGGCCCCTCCCCTCTTCATTTCCTCACACCCCAGCTCCCATTTCCATGCCAGAAATAGTGAGTTGCTTGTACACAGCATATGGCTCCCACATGCCTTGAGGTTTCTCCTTCATACTATCAAGTGAGCTTTGGCTTATTCTTTTTGTATCAAATCATGATGACTTCTCTCAGGAAGTGTTCACAGATCTCTGTCCCACGCTATCGACATGATTATTTTAGGAACCTCTCACAGCATCCTTGAATATTCCCATTTTAAAATTTACCACAGCTTTAAGATCAGGGCTGATGTTGTACTGGCAGGTAGTGGCAAGGCCATACAAGTAGTCATGACCTCTCCCTTATGAGACACCTTCTCCCTTCTCTCTAACCATTCTTCCCCGCAAATTTAGCAATTAAAAACACAACAGGGAGCCTCCAAGACCCCATGGAACTATGACTACAAGTGCTCTGATTTCTCACATCTGTTCTGATTAATCAGTGCCTATGCCTTACCGCCTAATCAAGATCACCTGTCAAAGGGCCAGGTATGGCAGTTCACACCTGTAATCTGGACATTTTGGAGGCTGGGGTAGGAGGATCACTCAAGCCCGGGAGTTTAAGACCAGCCTGGGCAATAGAGAAAGACCCTATCTCTACCAAAAAAAAAAAAAAAAAACTCAGCTAGATGTGGTGATGTGTGCCTGTGGTCCCAGCTACTCGAGGGGCTGAGGCAGGAAAATCACTTAAGCCCAGCAAGTCGAGGCCGCAGTGAGCAGCCACTGCACTCCAACCTGGGTGACAGAGAGTGACCCTGTCTCAATTAAAAAAAAAAATCACCTATCGCAGATGTAAGATATCATCTTGCTCATTATTATTACTATTATCATTTTTGAGACGGAGTCTTGCTCTGTTGCCCAGGCTGGAGTACAGTGGTGGGATCTCAGATCACTGCAACCTCTGCCTCCTGGATTCAAGTGATTCACGTGCCTGAGCCTCCCAAGTAGCTGGGGTTACAGGCAAGTGCCCACCACGCCCCACTAATTTTTGTGTTTTTAGTAGAGACGGGGTTTCACCATGTTGGTCAGGTTGGTCTCAAACTCCTGACCTCAGCTGATCGCGCTGCCTTGGCCTCCCAAAGTGCGGGGATTACAGGTGTGAGCCACCATGCCCAGCCCTTGCTCATTATTTATTAGACTATAAGTCCTTTGCCTTCCCTGTTCATCTTCAACCCAGTGCAGTTACTGATACATAATAGATTGTTTTCAGTACGTATTTAAGTAAAACTGAATTCCATCTTCAAGTAAAAGTTTGTTTCTAAAAAATACAGAATCAAAAAGATATTAAGGTGTACTAATGAGAGTAATCAAAGCTAGGGACATTATCTACAGAGAAAATAATAGCAAGAAGAAAAAAAAGAAGTGGCTAAAATAAAAAGTAAAATTAAAACTTCACCTCAGGAAGTCGCAGAGTTATAGAGAAGAGAACATGATGTCTTTCAAAATTGACCCTACTAAGGACATTTTTTGTTTTATATCTTCTTCAGTGCTGAATGTTAAATAAACATTACTTAATAAATATCTGAAGTACACTGAATTTGTTTCTTCAAGTGGGGCGAAAAATCATTTATAAGACACCCAAGGAAAAGTCCTAAGAAACTGGATACCCCAATTATTAGTCATTAACTAAGCATCTACTTAATACCTATTAGGTGTTCTGTGCTTTTCACTAAGCATACAAAACTCCTGCTTTTGAATAGCTCATAGGTCTTGAAAACACTCTCAATGTTTCTGCGGCCAAATGAAATAAAAAATGCAAATTCCAAAATCCTAAAGCTACCACTTCTGTTTTCTTTCAAACATTCACAAAGGGTAAAGTTCATTTTTTCCCTTAGAAGGGCAAAAGAATAAATTCCATTATAATAAATAACAGAAGCACTGATGTGTATCGATTCAAAATGATTTTATGATAATTGTATACATTAGATCTGATAAATGTGCTATTTTCTGATTCAGGCAGGATATTTGAAAATAAAAATTTACTTTACAGAAACTATCTATACTAGTTTATACCAGAAACTATACCAAAACCACATCAAGTTTCTCTAACACATTGTTTACTGCAAATGAACCTGAACAAACAAAAATGATCCTGGTGTAAGTGAAACTCATTTTATTACCATGATCAGAGTCTTCATTCATCTATTGTAAGACAGTCCAGACCAACCACTTTATGCAGGTTAGAAAATGTCACAAATGTAATAGGTTTGATTCTTAAAGAAATCAATTAACTTCAAATAAGAAAAATGAGTTCTGTTCCTAGCTATTAATTACACCAATTTATCTCATTTTGTAAAGTGTAAATACCATTCAAGAGAGTCTCCATAGTTCACTTACGAATCCTCATCACTCCAGGAAAAAATTCCAATGCATATAAAATTGTCATTAATTATACAAGGTAATTAACTCCACCTTTGTATAGGAAATTAATAAGTATTTATTAAGTTAACAGAACTATGAAACCAATGTATTTTCTCTTCTTAAGGTACAATCAATATGTGACAAAGTTTTTTCATTGTTATTAAGGCACTTTGGATTGGTTAAGCTCGTTGTATAAGGTCACATAGACTAACACTCTGATCTATTTGTTAGATTTTGAAAATGGACAGCAAGAGGAAAACATACTCCTAGCTCTGTTCTGAAGCTGTAGTTGCAGTTTTCATAGAGTCTATTCATAATACTATAGAGATGAAAATAAACATCAGACAATCTGGCTAAGTGAGTTCACCTTGTTTTATCAGGCCTCTTAAAAAAGGCATTGATGGAGAGAGCTTGACCAAGTGTTTCAGGATAAATAAAAAGGTACTCTAAGTTATTTAATTGAATTTATTGAATACAGCTAAGCACTGGAGCTTCTGGGCCTATATACTACCCAGAAACAGAAAAAATTACATATTTGAAAACTGATGTGTATCAATTCAAAATGATTTTATGATAATTGTATACATTAGATCTGATAAATGTGCTATTTTCTGATTCCAGGCGGAATATTTGAAAATAAAAATTTACTTTACTTTACATGTGTGTGTAAAGTTAACATGTGTGTATAAAGATGTGTGCCTTTGGTCCCAGCTACTCGAGAGGCTGAGGCAGAAAAATCACTTGAGCCCAGCAAGTTGAGGCCACAGTGAGCAGCCACTGCACTCTAGCCTGGGTGACAGAGCGAGACTAAATTCAAGGATAATTTATTTTCTTCCTTCCACTGAATCACTGAGAGAAATATATTAAAATCATATGAAATTGCCCACATAGGAGTATGACCTGCAAATATAGGAATTTCATGTGGTTGGTTCAACCTATGCTCTAATGGTGAGGTTTAAAAGATCACAATTACTATCACATGATTTTTTAAAGGTTTATAATTTTAGGTCTCCAATAGTCACTACAAAATAGGAAACTAAAATATAAATGGAAAAACATCATTTATGTGTCTGCATGTACTAAAATATATTAATCTCAACAACTCGTTCACATGGAATATGAAATTATTATTATTTCTTTTGCCATTAGGAAATAGTTGTTCTCAGAAAGTTTATTTTCTGATTCCTCAAAGAGGGTTTGGGTTGGCTGGGGAGAAGGCGGAGGGAATGAGAACTACAACCATGGGCAGCACACACTTGCTCCATCACCTCCTCCCACTGTCTGCAAAGCTCTAAGAGTACAATTAGACTTATTGTAATTATATTGCCATCACTGACAGCTGGATGAGATTAAAAAAAAAAAACAGACAGTGACTGAAATAACATTAATAAATCAAAATCATTACCAGTGTTTTTTCCACAATAGAAAGGATCAGAAAATAACACAGACAATAAATTTTAAAGATTAAAAAAAAAAGCAGTTAAGAGCAATTGCAAAAGAGCATGCTATGTATAATAAATGTATGTGCCCTATTAAGCAAGTATTATAGGATTGGGTGGAAGAATACAAAAGTATTTTGATTCTACATTAAATTAATAACTACTGTTTATCTCACGATGTCCTCTGGATTCAGTTGATGACCCCGTTTAATGACTGCTTAAGTACCTACTGGGAATTAATAGCTATGACATTCATGGCAAATTGATAACTCTGTGTTGGAGTCTTAATTTGTTCCTCCTGTGCAAGTCTTATTCTATGAAATAGGGATCCAGTGCTTCTCATATGTGGAGGCAGGTCTAACCTCTGGTTTGCTAAGAAAGCATACCCTACTCTCAGGACAAGGAGAACCATGGGCCTCCTATGTAACATCATTCCACACAGACTCGGGGCATGGAATGAGTCTCAGGTCTGAGTCCCAAGAGGGAAAAGCACATCCTCTTTGTGAGAATGACCCATCTCTGGGAGCAACAGAGAATGCTGAAGAGCAATGTCACTCTGGGAGGGTCCTATCATCACAGGCAGGAAAAACACAATTTCTCCTTTCAACACCAAAACCAGTTAAAAGAACGACTTTGGGTGATTTGCCACAAAGTTAATATTTTTGAAAGATATAACAGGAGATTCAAAGAGCATTAATTTCTACCTAATCTTTTCAAGTCAACTGTGCAGGCAATCCCTAAGATGGGGAAAAAAACATGATGTGTCTTTAGAGAAAAGTAGTAGTAAAGCAAAAGCTTTGGTGAAGAACTTGGTGGTGCAGAAATCAAACTACTGAGAACAGCTGGGCATGGTGGCTCAAGCCTGCAATCCCAGCACTTTGGGAGGCCAAGGCAGGCAGATCACTTGAGCCCAGGAGTTCAAGATCAGCCTGGGGAACATGGTAAAACCCTGTCTCTACAATAATAATAATAATGATAATAATTTAAATTACCTGGGTGTGGTTGCATGCACCTGTAGTATGAGCTACTTGGGAGGCTGAAGGGGGAGGACCACTTGAGCCCAGGAGGTCAAGGCTGTACTGAGCCATGACTGCAACAACGAACGCACTACAGCCTGGGCTACAGAGTGAGACTCTATCCCCCTGCAACTGCACCCCACCCCCCACAAAAAAGTGAAAAGCTGAGAATAGAATGGAAAATTGTTTTCAAAGTGAAATACAAAGAAAGATCAGAAGAGGTAAAAGATATATAGGAATATGCAAAGTTTAACTTATTTCTTGATAGGCCAATGTTTCAACTCCCTGAATTTCATAGGAGACCTTTTAAATTTCTGATCTTGATGTTTTCAATAACTTCGACCATTCATAGTACCAGGAATGAATGTTAAATGTATGAAAAAACAGTATTTTAAAATCCCTGTGAATAAAATCCCTGGTTACTTCCATTTCATTTTATAGGGACCTATGTTGAGGTACATGTTAAAGCTAGTACATTCTCAGATGAGAAGCAGGAGTTACAGTAAGTGAGAGGACTTTATTCCTTTTACAACATTACTATATGGCTACATGGCAGATATGACCTCATTCACATTCATCTGGAACTCAAGTGTCGCAGATACTTGGTGGTGAGGTGTAACTGCTGAAATGTCACTATTTTTAATTCTAAGAATGCCATTTTCTAGGTCTGGTATTTGGAGGAAAGCACATTCTGTTGATATCACCTTGAGACTGTTATTCAGTAAGGAGTTACTTTTTTCCTCTATCCTTAGGAAAATGGTCTAAAATGAAAAGTTGTTTATTATTTAAAACTGCATGAGCATGAGTTAGTATGTGTGCATATATTACATAGCTCTGTCCATTGAGAAGGCCTAGAAGCAACGATAGGCCAGTAGCTACAAGCACACCTAGCACCTAGGATCTTGGTTTTCTATATGTCATTCTCTTATTAGAGAATGACTTTTGAAGAAAAAGTTGACTCTAGGGGCACAAGAAATATAAGATGAGCATCTTGTAGTAGCAGAAAGTAAGGAAGTGCTCAATGAAAAACAAAAAGAATGGAAGGACACCAAAGGGGTACAGGAGAAAACCGGAAAGAGCTCCCAATGACTATAGCTGGAACAATGCGAGCATAAAAATAAACACGGGGTCAGGTGCAGGGGCTCGCGCCTGTAATCTCAGCACTTTGGGAAATGGAGGTGGGTGGATCACGAGGTCAGGAGATCAAGACCATCCTGGCTAACACGGTAAAACTCCATCTCTACTAAAAATACAAAAAATTAGCCAGGCATGGTGGCACGCACCTGTAGCCCCAGCTACCAGGGAGGCTGAGGCAGGAGAATCGCTTGAACCCGGGAAGTGGAGGTTGCAGTGAGCCAAGATCACGTCACCGCACTCCAGCCTGGGTGACAGAGCAAGACTCTGTCTCTAAATAAATAAATAAATAAATAAATAAAATAAACACAGTACTGTATTACAACCAAAATATAAAACATACTTGAGAACATATTGATATAAACAAATGATTAAATAAATGGGAGAGAAGAGACAAATCTTTCCTCCAGGAGAATTGCAAAATACATAATACCCCTTCAACTGTTTATACTCAACACTTCTGACATCAAATATATGGGTTTTTTCCTTATACCATGCAATTCTGCAACCAGCTGAGTGCCCAACAATTCAACTCACTTCTGACTCTTAACTACCTGGAGTTAGCACAGTACACACAGGTTAAGGGTTCAGTCTTACAAAACTGCTCCCCATTTCAAACCCTGACAGCAAGTCCAGGCCACCAGTACTTCTGACGAACCAGCTATAAAGTTAAGAGGTTTCCACAACCCCCTCTCAGGTTCAATAATTTGCTATAACAGCTCACAGGGATTCAGGAAGGCATTTTGCTTGCTATTATTGGTTTATTATGAAGAGACAACTAAGGAATGGCCCAATGGAAGAGATGAACAGGGCAAGGTTTGGGGGTGGGAGCACAGAGCTTCCATGCTGTATGCAGGTATGCCACTCTCCCAGAAGGCTGATGTGTTCAGCAACCCAGAAGCACTTAGAACCCTGTCATTTAGGGGTTTTTATGGACATTTCATTACACAGGCATGATTAAGTCATTGGCCATTGGTGATTGAACTCAATCTCCAGAACCTCTCTCCTTCCTAGAGATTGTGTGTGGGGCTGAACTTTCCGGCTCTGTAATTATGTCGTGGTCTGTCTGACAAACAGCTCCATATTGAAGTTATTTAAGGGCCCACCGAGAGTCATATTAGCATAAATTCAGGTATGGTTGAAAGGGGCTTATTATGCACAACAAAAATGCTCCTATGGCCCTATCTATCGCTCAGGAAATTCCAAACATTTTAGAAGCTCTGTGTCAGGAACTGGGGGTCAAAGACAAAATATATTCCTTATCACAGTTTCCCTCCAAGAGGTAGAGCTTAATTCCCCTCCAGACCTTTGAGAGTGGGCTAAAAGTACTAAATTGCTTCCACAGAGAACAAAGTAGGGAAAGGAAAAAACAGTAATTTTATATAGTGAACAAACCTGGTAAGTACTATCTCCACCAAGTAATAAAGATTATCATCACCAGGGATGCAATGTAGATATCCTATAACCCCTGATATAAGAAGGGCACTCTACTTCTATGATATTCTTTCTAAAAACCCATAACCTACATCTAATTATGAGAAAAATATCAGACAAATCCAGATTGGGGGACATTCTACAGGACATCCAGTTAATGCTTCAAGACTGATAAAAGTTATGAAAAACAAGGAAAGACTGAGAAACTGGCACAGATCAGAGAAGGCTAGGGAGCTATGATAACTAAAATGAATGCAGTACCCTGAACTGGATCCTGGAAAACTGGGTGGGGGGAATGTGGAAACTCTGTACTATCTCTGAAACTTTTCTGTGAATCTAAAATAATTTTAATTTTTACAATAAAAACTTTATTTTAAAAACTCAATATGTGGCCTGTTCCTGTGTTGTTTTTTTTTTTCCATCACGGATTTCCTAGTAACTCTTTAAGCCTGTTGCTAAAAGGCTTTGCAAAATCTGACTCAGAAAACAAGTAAATTTGAGAGTCAAATGAATCTTGCTTTGTTTTCAGCAATGATTTACTTTCTTATAGTAACTGAACTTTATTTCTTCGCAGAATCCAACACTTACCAGAACAGAGTACGCTAGCATAACAAAGTCATGAGTTAGTCTCTGAATAAATAAGATAAATCTAAGAACGGCATGCATGGGATTTTTGTTTTTATTCTCAATGAAAAAAACTTTACTATCCAATTCATTATGTTGATAAGCCTATCTTGATGCTAGACATCTTAGATTCTGATAGAGCTTTGGAAAAAAAAAATCATACATGGTCTTTAGGACTTTTTAGAACAATGTTCTTTGATCATATTATTACCAGTTTGAGAAAATCAGAAATACAGACTGGACCTTTGCTCTATGACAAATGATATACCATTTCTATTTTTTAGTATTCTTATTTTTCTTGTTATGATTTACTTTGTTCATACTGAACATCTTTTAATCAACTCAATTATATAAAGATAGTCCTTATCACCTAAAAAGTACTTGCAGAATGTATAACAAGCTCTCCTTTACAAAAAAGGGGCTGGGAGTGGTGGCTCATGCCTGTAATTCCAGCACTTTGGGAGGGTGAGGCGGGCGGATCATGAGGTCAGGAGTTCGAGACCAGCCTGACCAACATGGTGAAACCCCATCTCTACCAAAAATACAAAAATTAGTTGGACATGGTGGCGTGGGCCTGTAATCCCAGCTACTTAGGAGGCTGAGGCAGAAGGATCGCTTGAACCCAGGAGGTGGACGTTGCATAGCGAGCTGGGATCGTGCCACTGCACTCCAGCCTGGGCGACAAAGTGAGACTCCATCTCAAAAAAAAAAAAAGGAAAATACTGTTCAATAAAGAAAAGCTAAATACATCACCTGAAGTCACAGAACAAGTCAGAAAAAAACCTGGCTGAAGTCTTTTCCCCAGACTCCAGAAAGAGGTAATCGAATCCCCATAAAAGATGCCTCCTCTATTTAAAAGTCCAATATGTTGAACTTATTGCACTATTTTCTTTCTTATTGTTCCTAATCTGTTGGATGGTGTTAATTAATTTTGTTAAGAAGCAGATAGCAAGCCTAGAGATGTCCTATGCACAATTTCTAAAAATACAGTCAGATCCTTCAGGACTAAAGTTACAAAGCTTTCCAATATGCTTATAAATAAACCATTCATTTTTCACCAACCTGAAAGCCATGATTTATAAAAATTAAGTGTCCTAAAAACTACATTATTATAAGCAGAAGTTACATTCATGATGGAATTATGTTAGCAGATAAAGTTTCTAAGTGTTAGAGTAATAAGTTTGTTTTCACAAAGTTATGGCAGTAAAAAAGTAAGAAAAATTTTGCCTTTTAATACAGCAATTTTTGTAATATTTGTGGATTAATTTTTGAGAGTCTGGTTATTTAGATCTGTCCTAAACTACAATTATAATCCAGAAATATGCCAAACAAATAGTGAATGGCTAAAACATGTACTTGAATCAAAGCTTATGAGGATTCTGTGTCAGGCCTTCATGCAGAACCTATTTATTTTCCTTATGCACAAATGTAGAAAGATTGATTAGATAATTTTCTATTCAGAACTATATTTAGAAGTTGGTACTTACATAGCTAAATTTGGATAATGTAAAAAAAGTCATAGATGGAATATCTTATTCCCTAATAATTCTCTATAAATGAAGTATTAGTAGAAATACTCCAATGATCTACCTGAGTTGTCAAATGGTAATATGGGTAGTGTTGAATTTATTGGAAACAAAGTTTAAAACTCTGCCTTTTACTTAAAATAATTCCACTGCACTGGTTAAAACGGCAGAGAGAACGGTAAATGTAAAATACTGATGATTTTGCCTGGCATTCAGTTTAGACAGAAGAGGTCTGGAAACAGAGAGGATAAAATGGGAGATGGAAAACTCATGTTCACCCAGTCCCAATCCCATATTGCTTTCATAATGTGAATTTATCAAGATAACTCTAGGGCTTAAGGATATATGTCATATGACCCCCAAATAAAAGCCAACTGCTCTATCTGGACCTTAACAATAACCATGATCATCTGTTCCAGTGCTGATACCCATCCCAGTTGCTAGTATGACCGAATGCTGCAAGTTCTTCAACAATGCCCCCCTACATCCATTAGACAGGTAAGGAATGCACACAAGCCAGAAGTGGTCAATGTATCATTTCTTCAAGTAATAAAAGCACTTAAGGTTCTCTTATTATCCTGATTATAATTTTAATTGTATTCCTCAAGCTTTGCAATAAAGTTCTTATTTTTATTAGTTTCTAGACAAGTTATAATTTGTCTTTGTTTTACGATCCAATGTCCCTTGGGAAAACATCATATGTTAGATTGTATGTGTTTTGCAACTTTTGACAAGGAAGTAAAATATACTCAGAAGCAATACCGGAATGTGATTTTTACCATAGCATTGACTTTCAGAAGCAAATCTTCATTAAAATAACTCTCCACATTTAAAAGTCTTTAAGATTACTATAGGCTAAATTATTAAATGTAGATTATTTCTAGGTCTTATACATGTTAGATGCTTGAACCAGGTAGAAAAATGTTGAAGTTTTACCACCTCTCAAATATCGATTTTTTTCTAAGTATTCAAAATTCCCCA
>NW_012117188.1:258915-259790 GCF_000951035.1 Colobus angolensis palliatus
ATAATACCACACATCTACAGCCATCTGATCTTTGACAAACCTGAGAAAAACAAGAAACAGGGAAAGGATTCCCTATTTAATAAATGGTGCTGGGAGAACTGGCTAGCCACAAGTAGAAAGCTGAAACTGGATCCTTTCCTTAATCCTTATATGAAAATTAATTCAAGATGGATTAGAGGCTTAAATGTTAAACCATAAAAACCCTAGAAGAAAACCTATACTCAGAAGCAATACTGGAATGTGATTTTTACCATAGCATTGACTTTCAGAAGCAAATCCTCATTAAAATAACTCTCCACATTTAAAAGTCTTTAAGATTACTATAGGCTAAATTATTAAATGTAGATTATTTCTACGTCTTATACATGTTAGATGCTTGAACCAGGTAGAAAAATGTTGAAGTTTTACCACCTCTCAAATATCGATTTTTTTCTAAGTATTCAAAATTCCCCATTACATCGTAGCATTTTTAGAAATGTGTAGCATTCAGGACATAGGCATGGGCAAGGACTTCATGTCTAAAACATCAAAAACAACAGCAACAAAAGCCAAAATTGACAAATGGGATCTAATTAAACTAAAGAGCTTCTGCACAGCAAAAGAAATTACCATCAGAGTGAACAGGCAACCTACAGAATGGGAGAACATTTTTGCAATCTACTCATGTGATAAAGGGCTAATATCCACAACCTACAAAGAACTCAAACAAATTTACAAGAAAAAAACAAACAACCTCATCAAAAAGTAGGCAAAGGATATGAAGAGACATTTCTCAATAGAAGAAAAGAATACATTCATACAGCCAGCAGGCACATGAAAAAATGCTCGTCATCACTGGCCATCAGAGAAATGCAAATCAAAACCACAATGAGATA